>NC_140988.1:349137886-349347886 GCF_052327205.1 Somniosus microcephalus
ATGACACCAGCCAGTGAATGTACGGCACGACTGAGCACTTGGCTAGAAGCCGCCTGTGCTGCCGCGAAGTCCTGCAGACTCCTGGCCTGTGCTGCTCCGAATTCCTGCACACTCCTTGACAGAGACTCTATGGAGTCAGGCATCCTTGCCACTGCAGCCATGAGCTCAGTTTGCCTGCACTCAGCCTGGACGGCCATTTCCTCTAGGAGCCGCACCTCCTCTGCGCTCACCGTCGCAGGACTGGAGGCCGCACTCACCCTCTGGGGAGAAGTCCGCCGAGCTTCCCCACCCCTCCCACGTTGCTGCAGGCCGCTGGGCCCCGGAGCTTCACTCTCCTCCGACCCTTCCCCCCCGGCTCCCCTCCAGGGAAGACGTGTCCCCTTCATCGCCATGGGCTGCCTGGGCTGAGGGTGGCACTGATGGGCCGGCTTCCTCTTCCTCCTCCTCGAATTCTGAATCACTGACAGTGGCAGCTTGAGGGCCTGCCTCCTCACCTGGCGATTCACCATCTGAAAGCAGGGAGGCACAAGAGTTGCTTTAGAGTGAGGACAGGGCGGCAGCAAGGGAGGCATGAGTGCTGCCATGCACTGCATTGGTCGGACAGTGGCAAAGGATGCTGTTCTGAGGTGCAAGTGGAAAGAGAGAGGTCAAAAAGGTGATGCCCTTACCATTGGGGCCCAGAACAGGGTCAGCATCTCCACTGGCGATGGGGCCAATCAGCCGGCCTGCCATAATGCGCTCCACACGCTGGTCGAGGTCGGAGAGCTCTTTGACGTCAGGACGGCCTCCCCCGGTCTCACGCTGCTTCCTTCGGTTGTGCGCCACCTTGGCCTGCAAGAGAAAGGACGGCCTCTAAGTACAGTGTGAAGCCCTGATCTTGTCTGCACTGCCTCCCATGGTGGACTAGCCCTGACAGTGTGAAGCCCTGATCTTGGCTGTACTGCCTCCCATGGTCGAATAGCTTGTACAGTGTGTAAAGTGCTGAATGTGCAAGTGATTTTCATGACAGTCCCATAGCTGCTGGATGAGGGCTGGCCATTAGGGCTTTCAGGTCCCTTTGCCCATAAACTGAGGTGCACATGCAGGGATGAGGAGGACACTGGAAAGGGTACTCACCCTGACAACCCGAGTGAGGTCGTTGAACTTTTTCCGGCATTGCACAGGAGTCCTGGCAACCACGCTGTTGGAAGACACCCTGTTTGAGACCTCCCTCCAGGCTTTCTGGTAGGCGCTGGGCAGCGGCCTCCTGCCACCTTCAGGGAACAGAACATGGCGCCTGCGCTCCACTCCGCCAACCAGCACCCTCAGGTCGCTGTCGCTGAAGCGCTACGCTCTCTCCCTGGCCTTCTCCATAGCCCTGGGCATTGCACAGGTGAAGCAGAAGTGGTCAGGCCTAGCTTCAGGGCTGCAGTGTGCAGGGCTTGGCAGGCAAACAAATCCACCCTCTCCCTTTAAGAGCTGACCGGCGCCAGAGTGTCTGCCGTCAATCTGCAACTCGCCGCACCTGCGCTGCGCCCGCCCTCGGGGGTATCGCCCCGGACCGCCGGCTTAGCGCCTAATGATAGTCGTGCATCGCCTGTTTTAGCGCAGCAGCAACCTCTTGGGGCGATGCGACTGAATATCGGCGAAAGTGGCGTGAACTTGCGCCGGGCGCAAACTTTAGCGGCCGCCCGACTGTTGCGCCGCGAATGTGGCTATAGTGAATTTCTAGGCCTAAGGACCTAATCACTTCAAGAGAAGTATTGGCTCACTACAACCCATCACGACCAATAAGACTGGCGTGTGATGCGTCTCCCTACGGCATTGGGGCGGTACTGTCACATAAATTCCTTGATGGTTCAGAGAGGCCGATAGCTTTTGCGTCACGCTCGTTAACTTAACCCGAGCGTAACTACGCCCAGATTGACAGAGAGGCCCTCAGCCTGGTGTGGGGGGTGAAGAAGTTCAATCACTACCTGCACGGTCAGAAATTTACTCTACTAACTGATCATCAACCTCTCGTCTCCATTTTCAACCCTCAGAAGGGCGTACCGATAATGACGGCACAACGGCTACAGAGGTGGTCCCTTTTCCTAGGGGCACACCAATATGACATCGAGTACAAAGGAACTAAACAGCATGGGAATGCTGATGGATTGTCGCGCCTACCGTTGCTGATGGTGGAAGAAGAACTGGCAGTGGATCCAGTGGAGTTATTCCACTCGACTATAGTCGAATGTCTCCCTGTGACGAATGCAAACATAGAAAAGGAAACACGAAATGACCCGACACTCTCCTGGGTCTATGATTTAACGGTGAAGGGATGGCCAGTGCATGGCGAACCACTGCTGCCAGCATTCTCGCCGAGAAGAGAACAGCTGTCAGTGTGCAGAGGAACCTTGATGTGTGGATCCAGAGTAGTAATTCCACCCAAATTGAAGGATAGAGTGCTCAATGAGCTTCATGAGGGTCATCTGGGAGGGGTAAAAATGAAGAACTTAGCCAGAGCGTTTGTGTGGTGGCCGGGAATCGATAGAGAAATCAAAGAGATGACCAAGAGCTGTACAGGATGCCAGAAGGTCCAAAACGCCCCACCACAAGCCCCTCTACATCCATGGGAGTGGCCCTCATCTCCATGGCAAAGGGTGCACATTGATTTTGCTGGTCCCTTTATGGACTCGATGTTTTTAATTGCGGTGGATGCACATTCAAAGTGGCCAGAGGTAATAAAAATGTCCTCAACCACCACAGAAAAAACTATCACAGTCTTACGAACCATATTCGCCAGGAATGGGCTGCCTGAACAGATTTGCTCTGACAATGGACCACAGTTTGTGTCTGAAGAGTTCCGGAGGTTCTTGAAGAACAATGGTGTTAAGCATTACACATCCGCCCCATATCATCCAGCCACTAATGGATTGGCCGAGAGGTTTGTTCAAACATTCAAGAAGGCTATCAAGGCAATGTGTAATGAAGATATATCCCTACAACACAAGGTGGATAACTTCTTGTTTACCTACCGGAATGCGACACATGCGGTTACCAACCAAACTCCAGCCACGATGTTCTTCAATCGAAGACTACGATGCCGCTTGGATTTGGTTGAGCCAAACGTCAGAAGAGATGTGGAGAACAGGCAGTTTCAGAATATGAATGAAAGGCCGACCAGGAGTTTTAAGATAGGTCAACCAGTTTTGGCCCGGGACTACCGCACAGAGAAATGGCAGCCAGGAACGATCTGTACACGGCAAGGACCCCTAATGTATACCATGGACGTTGGGGAGAGCATTGTAAGACGCCATGCTGACCAGATTCTAGAGTCACTGGAAAACGTCAACTCCACACCACGATCTGATACGCCTGGCAATGAAACCGAAGTACCAATTGCATCTACCGCAGAATCGGTGATATTGGAAGCAGACGAACCAAACAACGACATTGATCCCAACTCAACCTTGCCAGAAGAACCTGATATTCCAAAGACGTGTTATCCAGACAGAATCAGGAAGCCTCCTCAAAGACTGAACTTATAATTGCTTAACTTCAACCAATGTATCTAGCAACCATAATTGTAATTGTAATTAGTTATTATTTAGTTGTTAAATGAATGTTATGTACTGTTTATCTAAAAGGGGAGGAATTGTTGTGTATGTACCTTTAAGGGAATAACTGGTCTCAGACTGCAGTACCGGCAGTGACCACCCCTGTATAAAAGGCCCTAGCAGGCTTCTGTAGTTTCAGTTTTCCAGGTTGTCTCCATTCAGTAAAGACTTGTTATAATCAACTCCTGCAGTCCGTGTCTCAATTATACACGGACATAATACAGGGGGAGTGTAAATATTGAACACTAATTATATAAAGGGGGAGTGTAAATATTGAGCACATAATTATATACAGGGGGAGTGTAAATATTGAACACAGTAATTATATACAGGGGCCTAGAAATTTGATTGGTAGCGCCAGCGATTAGCGCCTAAAGAGCCTGAGAATTGGGCGGGCGGGCGCAGTCAATATTGTGCAACCTCCCATATTGAGTATTGTTTTAGCGCCGGCGCTAACTCTTTGCGCGCGCCCGCGGGCGCAGGCAGATCATGATGTCATTTCAGTGTGCAACGCCTTTTTGGCACCCCAGACCGGATATTCGGTGGCGCCCGGAACCTTTGCGCCTAGCGCTGTTAGTGACAGTTCAATGGAACGCTACCAGGCCCTTCTCGTAGTCAGGGGGCGCTATTTAAAGGGGACAGCTGTAGTATAAAAGCTGCAGCCACTTGGCCTGTTCATTGTGATCGTTGCTGGAGAGAGTTGGTGAGCTACTGTGCAGCAGATTTTTTGGAATTTAGTCTTAGAATACTTGGGACCTTCAAACCTGTCCGGAGCAGCTGACACCTAACAGCGTTTTGACCGACTGGCATCGGAATGGGAGCTGCTTTGGATGGCAACGTCCTCATGGCCGGACACTGTGAAGGGGCAGAGAGACGGCGGGAAAGAGGGCCGGGATTGGCCAGAAGGAGGAGGGGCAATGGAGGTCGGCCAATCCGAGGGTACGCTGCGAGGGTATTCAGGCAGCAGGTCTCATACCTTGCAACATCAGAGGAGCAGTGTGTGCGAAGGCTCTGATTCGGGAAGGAGGTTGTAACTGAGCTGTGCCATCTGCTTGCTCAGGATCTGCAGCCGCGTCTACGGTGCAGGACCTCTCTGTCGGTGTCCGTTAAAGTGACTGTTGCCCTCAATTTCTATGCCACCGGATCCTTTCAGGGAGCCACTGGGGACATTGTGAACATCTCTCAGTTTGCAGTCCATTGTTGCATCCGGGAAGTTACAGCTGCCCTTTATAGACGAAGGCGTCAATTCATCAACTTCCCTCTGAGCCTGGAGAAGCAGGCGGAGCGCGCGCAGGGCTTCGCTGCTATTGCGGACTTCCCCATGGTGCAGGGGGCGATTGATTGCACACACGTGGCTTTGCGGGCGCCATTGCTCAATCCTGAGGACTTCCGCAACCGCAAGGGGTTCCACTCCCTCAATGTGCAGCTGGTCTGTGACCACCGCCAAATGATCATGGCAATCAACGCCCAATTCCCAGGGAGCAGCCACGATGCCTTCATCCTGCGGCAGACGTCAGTTTGTGACCTTTTTGAGGAGCCGGCTCGCCCACGAGGCTGGCTTCTTGGGGACAAGGGCTATCCTCTCTGCCCATGGCTCATGACAACACTCCGTTTGGCCGCCACCCCAGCAGAAGAGCTGTACAACAGCAGCCATCAGGTGACCAGGAACATTGTGGAGCACACTATTGGTGTGCTCAAACAGCGTTTCCGCTGTCTGGATCATTCGGGGGGAAGTCCTGCAGTACTCGCCGGAGCAAGTGGGTCACATCGTCGTTGTCTGCTGCATGCTCCACAACTTGGCGATTCGACGCACCCAGCCAATGCCAGCTGTCCCTCAAGGTCCAGCAGAGCAGGCGGACGAGGAGGAGGACGAGCAGGCGGACGAGGAGGAGCAGGAGGAGGAGGAGGAAGATGGGAGGGCTCCTGAAAGTGGAAGGGCCATCCGTCAGAGGCTCATCAGGACTCGGTTCCAGGCCCCTCTGGTGGAATGATGGGTGTCATTCGTCCTGCGCACTGCGGATCTTTGAAAGGCTCTGAAGGCCAGCATGACTGTAAATAGTTACGTGTACCATTGCAAATTAAAACTTTTCTTTATTGTCACAAAAGTCCTTCCTTCCAGCATAACAACGTCATGTCAACAGAAACCATAACTAACAAAATAACAGTTAACTCTTCGGCAAAGCCGCAAAACTAAACAAACCATTTCCAACAATCACAACAGGTGAGGGAGTCCTTGAATTTGGCCAAAGAAACGTCTCTGCGCCTCCCTCTACTGCTGGCCCCTTGATGGAGAACGACTTCTCTTTCACGGTCGGCCCCTTCCCTCCCTGCTGCTCCTACGTAATTGAACCCCAGTGGCGGGGTCAAGGCTGGGGGATGCCTGCTGACTGTGTGGAAGCGCAGAAGCCCCTGAGGGATGGCCTGGCCGACCTCTGGTCTTGGAGGGTGCGGACGCAGGCTGCTTGATCTGAGCATGGCTGGAAGCAGTGTGCCCTGCAGGTGGTGGCAGCTGCACTGCAGACGTCCCAGCGCTGGCATGTGCAATGGTCACCTGCCGAGAGAGGACACCTGCACCATGGTCGGACGACACACTGGCTCTCTGAGGGGACCGGTTCGGCTCAACTGCCACAATCGCCTGCTCTACTGATTCCTGGCCTTGTATGGTACTGGAAGGGCCCGGGGTGATCCTAGCTGATGCAGATAGGGTGGCTGCAGTGAGAGTTTGCGTTGCCTCAATCTGGGTGTGGACGAGGCCAGCAAGTGACTGCATGGCAGCAGTGAGGACCTGTGTGGCAGGTGCCAGTGCTTTGGAGAAGCCCTGGACAGTTCTTTCCATTGCTTCGGACAAGGCCGGAGCAGTCCGTTCCACTGCGTCGGACAATCCCTGGACAGACCTTTCCAGGGATTGTCCGAGGCTCTGAACAGTCCTTTCCATTGCAGCCTCGAAGCCCTGGACAGTCCTCTCCATAGCAGCCTCGAAGCCTTGGACAGTCCTCTCCATTGCTGCCCCGAAGCCCTGGACAGTCCTCTCCATTGCTGCTCCAAAGTCCAACACATTCTTTGCCAGTGTTTCTATCGACTGAGGCGTCCTCCCCACTGCAGCCATCAGCTCAGTGTGCCTGAGCCGGGCCTGGGTGCTCATTTCAGCAGGGCTACGCACCTCCTCTGCACTCTGTACAGCAGTCATCACTCCCTGCCTTGCCCTCCGGGGAGCCAGTGGCCGAACTTGCCTACCCGCTCCCCCGCCCCCCCCCCCCCCGCCGCGCTGCTGCATACCGCTTGTTCCGGCAACTGGCTCATCAGCAGAGCCCCCCCCCCCTCCCCTCCAGGGAACTACTATCCCCAGTCTGCAGATGTGTACGCTCCCCTGAAGTTCGAACGGATGCTCCGGCTTCCTCCTGATCCTCGCCTCCAGAGGCACTGGCACTGGCAACTTCAGGGCGCAGATCCCGAGTTGGTGATGCAGCATCTGAAAGCAGGGAGGTGGAAGAGTGGCTTTAGCAAAAGGTCAGGTTGGCGGCAAGGCATGCCAGATTGCAGCAAGGCTCTGACATGGCTGCACACTGAGAAAGCATGCTGGCGGGGGGACCAAGTGGAAGGAGACAGCTGAAAAAGGTGAGAGCCTTCCGCTCGCTGTCGAGAGGGGGGTCGGCAGCTGCAGTGGTAACGGGACTACTCAGACATCCTCCAAGAATCTGGTGCACTCTCTCTTCGAGATCCGTGAGAGTGACCACTTGTGGAGGTCTGCCACCGGTTCGACGCTGGTCCTTTCGGATCGTCGCCAGCTTGGACTGCAGGGGAAAGAAGGGGAAGCTCTGTTACATGATGCCTTGAGAGATCATCTCATGCTCCCCATGGTGCAAGAGCCCTTACATGATGCCTTGAGAGAGCATCTCATGCCCCCCATGGTGCAAGAGCCCTTGCAGATGCCTTGAGTCAAATGTGCTTGTGTGTGCCCAGAAAGTGCCATGGGTGCTTGCTGACAGATGGCCATTGGGGTATCATGGCAAGAGGGTGCGCGAAGTCAGGTGCAGATGGAGGGAATCAGAAGTTTGCATAAACAACATTCAACAACACTCACCCTAACGACCCGAGTGAGGTCGTTGAATTTCTTCCTGCACTGAACAGGGCTCCTGGTCGTCATGCTGCTGGAGTTGACCCTCTGAGAAACATCCCTCCAAGCTCAGCGGTAATCCTTTTGATTCGGCCTCCTGCCATTGTCAGGATACAGAACATCTCGCCGGCGCTCCACTGCGGACACCAACTCCTCCAGAGCCTCAGTGCTGAAGCGCTCTGCTCTCTGTCTCACCTTCTCCATCCTGACCAAGTTTTTGCGCCAGAGAAGGAAGAGCGCCGATTCTGAGGCCTACAGGGCGTTGAGTGTGGAAGCTGAGGCTGACTGACCCACCCCTTTAAGAGCCGTCCGGCGCCTGGAAGTCTCGTGGTTATCGGTAATTGAGATCACCTGCGCTGTGCCCGTCCGTGCCGATATTGGGTAGCACCAGAAGTTTTGCGCCTTAGGAGGCCCGTGCAATGTCTGAATTCGTGCCTCAATCCCCTTTGGGGGCAATGCGACCCAATATCGCGCCAGGCGGCGATAATTTTGTCTGGCTATAAACTTTGCGCAGCGCCAGTTCTAACACCTCAAGCGGGGCTATACCCAATTTCTAGGCCAGGGGAGTGTAAATATTGAGCACAGTAATTATATACAGGGGGAGTGTAAATATTGAACTCAGTAATTATATACAGGGGAAATGTAAATATTGAGCACAGTAATTATATACAGGGGGAGTGTAAATATTGAACTCAGTAATTATATACAGGGGAGTGTAAATATTGAGCACAGTAATTATATACAGGGGGAGCGTAAATATTAAACACAGTAATTATATACAGGGGAAGTGTAAATATTGAACACAGTAATTGTATACAGGGGGAGTGTAAATATTGAGCACAGTAATTATATACAGGGGAGTGTAAATATTGAGCACAGTAATTATATACAGGGGGAGTGTAAATATTGAGCACAGTAATTATATTCAGCGGGAGTGTAAATATTGAACACAGTAATTATATACAGGGGGAGTGAAAATATTGAGCACAGTATAATTATATACAGGGGGAGTGTAAATATTGAGCACAGTAATTATATACAGGGGGAGCGTAAATATTAAACACAGTAATTATATACAGGGGAAGTGTAAATATTGAACACAGTAATTATATACAGGGGGAGTGTAAATATTGAGCACAGTAATTATATACAGGGGAGTGTAAATATTGAGCACAGTAATTATATACAGGGGGAGTGTAAATATTGAGCACAGTAATTATATACAGGGGAGTGAAAATATTGAACACAGTAATTATATACAGGGGGAATGTAAATATTGAGCACAGTAATTATATACAGGGGGAGAGTAAATATTGAGCACAGTAATTATATACAGGGGGAATGTAAATATTGAGCACTGCAGCTAAAAAGCTGTAACTTTAAAGGAAGTAGGTGAGGAAATTATAGCTGCATACGCCATCATAATCCAAAGCTCTGTCGATTCAGGAATTGTCCCTTTAGATCAGAAAATTGCAAATATAACTCCATTATATAAGAAAGATGAGAGAAACCAGAAAATTATAGACCTGTTAGTCTACCATCAGTTGAGGGGAAGTTATTGGAATCTATAATTATATTATACACAGGGGGTGTGATAATTTGGCACTGTAGATGTAATGCAGATAATGTAATTATCGGATGCTGTAGCTGTAAAAAAAAAAAGTAGTAAAGATGCAGTGACCTGATTCATAAACTTTTGAATTATTTAGGTACTCCTAAAAATCATGACTCGATTTAATTGTGCATGTAGATAAGGGTTTAATTAACTCATATCTACAGTGTTACAGAGCTACCATTTACTAGAGTCTAGTTAATATATTCCTGAGACCATATTCTCAGTTAGTAATGTTAATTGAATACTAATGAACGATAATGAATACAGAGACTGATGAAAATTGAATAGGTTTGGTGGGTTGTGTGTAAAAATGGGCCAAAATCTGTCCCAAAGTAACTCTTGGAGGGATGGCTCATGCATGAGGGTAAATTTTACAATACTCTGCACCGCTGGTGGGGCCTCGAACACAGCCGATGGAAATCATAACATCAGTTGCAATTCGTTTCTCACTCACTTTAGAGCAGTTGAAGGAAGCCACGACTTGTATGGGGCTCTTAATGATGGAACATCATCTGCAGGTCCAAAAACACCCAGGCACTATATGCAAATAACAACAGAAAATGCTGGAAAAACTCAGCAGGCCAGGCAACATCAGTGGAGAGGAATTAGAGTCAACGTTTCGGGTCAAAACCCTTTATCAAGACTAAAGAGGCACAGGGAATGAAATAGATTAAGAGGCCAGCATTTACTATATGCACATAGCAGGACCACATCTGACGAGACCTGTCTTTGGCTCCTCTGCTTCAGTGCAGAGACGGAGTGCTGCCAGCTGCTCTGATCTGACTTGCAGACAATGTCGAGGACTAGGACTGATCCTTTTGCTGTCCAGATCAAATACATTAGGCTTCTATGCCACTGGATCCTCAAAAGCCACCTCCAGTTACAAATAGCCAGATCAGCCAGTCTGTAGTTCGTTCCTGCATCAAGTAAGTCACTGATGCCATGTTTACCTGAGGAACCAGAAGGGACAGCAACTGGAGAGGGTGCAGAGCCTTCCCCAATTCAAAAGCTTCCCAAGAGTTCAAGGCATCGTAGAGGGCACCCATGTGGCCATCAAGGCAGCTCACAACAACCCCAATGCTAACTTGATAGTTTCAAACTCTTATTATGCGCAGGTTATTTTCAGCCACAACAATGTCATCCAGCATGTTATTACATGATATCCAGGGAGCACCCGTCACATGTTCATCCTCCAGCTGTCCGTCGTGACTGCATTGTTTGAATGAGGTGATGGGATGTCTGGACGTCTCTTGGAAGACCAGAACTATCCCAAAAGAACCACGGTTCCTGATCCCAGTTGGGAACCCCACACGGCAGTGGAACAACATTATAGCGATGTCCTTCCCACCACTGGAGTCACTACAGCAAACCAATGGGGATGCTGTTTGGATTACTCTGACAGGTGCGGTCCGGTCAAGTCTCTAAGATTATCGCAGTCTGCTGCGTGCTTCGTAATACTACTATACAAAGAGAGAGAGAAGCATGCAGCTAGAGGATGAATTGGTTAATGGGGCAGGAGATTCACAGGGAGGGCATTGAAGGGGAGGAAGGCAGAGGTGGAGGTCCATCATATGCAGGCAGGACAGGTTGCCAGAAAAACAGTAATTGAGAAATACTTCCAGAAAAAGACACCTGCTCCCCCCTACTATCTTTTATATCACTCTCATCTTTGATACAGTGGCTGCTTCACAAGTACCACATTCCCTTTTGTTGTGTTGTGCTGGCAATTTGCCTGTTGTTCCCTGAGCTTATAACCTTCACCCCTCCCTTGAACAGTATTGAAACACTTAGGGGTGGAAATAAAGTTTCAACATTTGTTTAAACACTCAAAAAAAATTTGCCCTCATCTATTTCCTATACCTATGTTTTCCCTTGGTGTCTATAAGGGTGCCTCATTTGTGGATATTGCTTCACGCAGCATACCTTCCTCACTGCCTGCTCTGGGTGTGGGTGGAGTGCTTGGCGCAATCTACTGTGATGCACAAGAAATCATGGTGCCACTGCGTCCTGGGCCTTTATCTTGGGAAGACCTACAGGAACAGAAATGCCTTCACAGAGGTGCTACAGCTGCTTAGGAATTGCAGCCCAGCCCAGGGAGAGACAGCATGTGCAGAAGAAATCCATCAACAGAGAATAACTTGAAACCCAGCCTTATCAATGCCTTCCACTGTTTCCCTGGAGAGCAGAGCGAGGGCTAACTCTTTGTGTGGAGTCAGGGCCTTGATGGTTGCAGGGCCTTGGCCTGTTGTGGTTTTCGCCCTGCCATTTTATGCAGCTTTGGCATGCAAGTAGAATGCAGCAGCAGATCGAGCTGAGGCAGGGGCGGAGACGGGCAATGTTACAGGCACAGTTTTGGTCTTCTCATCTAAGGAAGGGTATACTTGCCTTGGAGGCGGTGCAACAAAGGTTCACTAGATTGATTCCTGCGATGAGAGGGCTGTCCTATGACGAGAGATTGTGTAGAATGGGCCTATACTCTCTGGAGTTTAGAAGAATGAGAGGTGATCTCATTGAAACATACAAGATTCTGAAGGGGATTAACAGGGTAGATGCTGAGAGGTTGTTTCCCCTGGCTGGAGTGTCTAGAACTAGGGGGTATAGTCTCAGGATTAGGGGTAGGCCGTTTAAGACTGAGATGAGGAGGAATTTCTTCACTCAGAGGGTTGTAAATCTTTAGAATTCTCTGCCCCAAAGGGCTGTGGATGCTGAGTCGTTGAGTATATTCAAGGCATAGGAAGCTTTGTCCCAACACTCTTCAACTTTCAACAAGTGTTCCTGGGGGAGCGTGCAGCCTGAAACACCTGACTGGGAAAGACTTGAGCATTGGATGGGAGAAGCTGTTACTGCTGATTTGTTCATGCAGAAACTTGGTGCTCACTTCAATGGGGAAAGTCCTACGTCTTAGTCAAGGAAATCTTTAGCATCTGTGAAAAGAGGGAATGGACTAAGGAATGGAGCGAGGGGAGGGGAGCAATTGGGCAAAGTAGAAGTTGGAGCGAGGATAGAGAGGGACAGGAGGCCCTGGTTGAAGCAGGAATAAAGGGGTTTGATTCCTGTTGTAGTCCGCACAGGGTGGCATTGGTACATTCTACATTCCGGGGCTTGCATTTTGCTACATGTTTGAGCCTCTTTATTCAGGAATAGCTCTTGGAAGATGTAGAATTCAACTCCAGGGTGCTTAAAAGAGGCCAGGGGTCTGGAGAAATTTCAAATGCAAAACGGGCATCTGTATGGCTGTTTGTTGTGAAGTATGTAATGTTATGCTTATAATATTAGAAACCTTAGCCCTGAATTTCCTCTTTGCGGTAATGGTGGCAGATCTTTACGCCTGCTCCTTGCTGGTACCCCTGACTGCAGCCTGGCTTTTGGGGTCAGATTCATTTACATGGTGAGGGCCGGGGTTATTTGAGGTGCCACTTTGGTGCCCGCCTCAGGTGTGGAAGGGGGAGCGGAATTGCTGCGGCACCTTAGGTGACAATTTTTTTTTAATTGTAAAAGGTCAAGGGGGCGAAATTCCCATCCCGGAGGCGCTAATGGGCGCAAATGGCTTTGCGCTCCCGAGGCGTGCCTCACGCGAAATTCCGCAGGAGGTGAGCGACAGTGCTATTGGGCATCGCCCCGATCTTCTGCGCCTGGAGATCATGACATCTCCCGGCGCAGTGCCCCGGTAGCGCCTCGGGAGAAAAATTCCCACTCGCGGCCCGCAGCAGCGCCGGGCGGTCACCGACTTAACAACAGAAAATGCTGGAAAAACTCAGCAGGCCAGGCAACATCAGTGGAGAGAAATTAGAGTCAACGTTTCAGGTCAAAACAGTCACTGACTGTTGCAGGGGTCGCAAACAGCGAAGCCGGCCGCAGATTTAAAAAAAAACTTTTTCTGAGCACTGGACGCGGGCTGAGTGCCGCGATCGCTCAGCCCAGCACTAGGCTCGAGTGCCGGGCTGATCGCGCGGCACGCCTGCACCCCAGTGCTCCGGCAGATGCCAACAAAAAATGCAGAGCTCGCAGCGGGGAGCCCTTCCCTTTAATTGAGGGAAGAGCTCCTGCAACGTGGCAGCGCCTTGCGTGGCCACACGTGGCGCTGCTGAGCACATCGCTCCGGATCGGGACATTCCCTGCCTGTTGCGCTCCAAGAGGCATCTGGAGCACTTGATTTAGCGCTCCACTTCACCTCTTGGAGCAAAACACGGGAATTTCTCAAATGTTTGAAAAGGTTGGCGCCCGGCGCTAACCTTTCAAACATTTTTTGACTTAGTGCCCCAAATGGCCCTCAAGGGGAATTTCTCCCCCGAAGCCGTTTGAACTTTGTGCTTTGCGTAATTCAATCGACCACTTTGTGATAACTTACACTCCACAAACTGCCCATTTAAATTTTAAACCTTTCCCACAGTTCACAGCAACTCTGGATGCCAGAGAGACACAGGCATCCCTTGAACTCAGTGCTGCTGAGGCCCAAATGATGGGAAATGTGTTGTTGCATGTCGCTGTCATCCCATCATCTGTATCTCATTCGAAAAATGCTCCCAATTTGGGCGGTGATATGATATGGTGGCCTAGAAATTGGGTATAGCCCCGCCAGCTCGTTTGCGCCGTAAATTTTGCGCCCGCCGCGGAGCCAGTTGTGCCCGCCCCATATTCACTTTCAGCGCCCCAAAGCGGAACCGGGCGCTGTTCCAGGGTTTGGCCGCCCCGCTTGGGGCGCTGAAAGTGAATTTCAGCGCTGCCGGTCCCGCTGCGCCACCCGATGCGGTGCGGCAGGCTGCTGTACTGCAGGCCTCCCCCTTCTCTTAAGGGGGAGGTGCCTGCAATGGCCGGAGCCCCGAGTGCAAGTGCCGGCAAAACAGCCCGGCACAACGGAGAAGTGCCGGGCTCCACGGAAACCAGCCGGCAATGCCGCGGGGGGGGGTGGAGGAGGCCGGGGAAGGAGGTGCGGGCAGGCGGCCGCCGAAAAAGCGGCCGCCCCGCACCTCCACCTTAACTTGCGCCGCTAAGGCTGCAGTAAGGACCCGTTCTCCCGATGTTGTTAGCGGCCACCACGGATGAGGCGGCCGCTACTGAAGATGGGGATCGGCGTGGTTTCGGGCGGTACCGGGGCACTGCGCACACCGATGACGTCATCGCTGCCGGCGCAGCGCTACCAGCTAACGCCGATGTTAGGGCCCACCTAATTTCGGGCGCGACGCAACTTCCAGCGCAACCCACTCTTTCGCCCCTAATTGGGCACAAACGCAAGTGAATTTCTAGGCCGGTCAATTTTACTTCCGGCGGAAGATTCCGGTAGTGGTGTTTGGTGCCGGGGAGGAAATCAAGCTCACTTTGTTTTAGCACCGGGTCTTCAATTTGCTGGAAAAACTGCCTATTGCCAACATTTGTACACGGGCACTTTCTAGCAGGGGTATCGCAGACACTGATCAATAATAGAAATGTGGCTGGATTTTGCACATCCCGCTCAGTCTCGTGGCACAGAGCCCAATGGTGACATCTGCGCTGCCTGGTTGGGATCAGCTACCTTGCCACAGACTGGGTATCAAAACATGAGACCTTCCTCTACTTATGGCTCGGCAAAACACAGCTCGCCTCTAATCACACCCAAGTATTATGACAGCAAAATACTGGGATGCTGGAAATCCGAAATAACAACAGAAAATGCTGGAAAAACTCAGCAGGCCAGGCAATATCCGTGGAGAGAAAATAGAGTCAACGTTTCGGGTGAAACCCTTTGTCAAGGCAATCCGAGTATTATGGTTGCGTTTACAGAATCAGTGGTTGGTACCTTCTCATTGATTTTTTTTTATTCTTTATTCATTTCTCTCCACCTGTTCTGTACCTCCCTCGGGTTCTTGTAATAAAATGTATTAACATTTATTAATGAATCATTGGACTTGTGGCTTCATGGAAAAAACGTCAGACAACAAGCTATTTTGTTCGTGAATGGAATAAGTCACCGTCGATCCTTTTAAAGTATTATTGAAAACCTCATCAGGGCTGAATCATGTGTTTGCTATACATTCTCATTCAGCGCGGGGCTGACTGTGCTGTCCCGTGGCTCATTCAGTTGAGTAGCATGTACAAATCTGACTGAATCATCTTTCGGTGGCGTGAAGCACAGGATCAGTATGCAGACACAGTAAGCAGCCACAACACTCCGAGCCTATCAATGAATTGAAGACTGCCACTTTCAATTGAAAACGAGCTGCTCTGGTAGGGAGTCACTACATTGGCCGTTTTGTATTGCACGGAGCTGTTTCCACTAATCTGGGTAGAATTGTTAATACTGTGATTCTGTGAGAATTACCTCCCAACTAAAAATAATCCAATTTTATACTGTAAACAAATTAGGCGTCTATTGCCTAACCTGTGCTGGTGTCCCACTACCCTCGAGTCTGCCTCTCAGTCAGTTGGAATGATGGACACACCCTATTATATCTAGTGCACCGTCACACTACCTAGGAAACATAATCGGGCTCATTTTAAGCAGAGTAACACTCCCACTCCACCAAAACTGAATAACTTGCAGCTGCAAGGTGACGTTCTCTCCTCCCCGCCGGCCAACCCCCACCTGACCTGTGGGAGGGGGACTGCTGGATAGAACATCATTCTGTAGATGCAGTGTGTTCGGTTTTGGCTGCTCTGCTTAAAATGAGCCCCATTACATTTCCTAGGCAGTGTGACGGTGCACTAGATATAATAGGGTGTGTCCATCATTCCAACTGGCCCGGAGGCAGATTCGAGGGAAGTGGGACCAACGCAGATTAGGGAACTGACGCCTAATTTGTTTTCAGTATAAAATCGTACTTTTACAAAAGAAAAAACGATTTTCTTAAACCTGTGCAACCGCCCCCCACCCCGCCCCCCGAGGAATGAGGGAGCATTAATGCAAATTTAACATTTTAAGTCTGTAAAAAATCAAATGCAAGTGGTACCAAAAAACTGTTTTTAGCCTGCAGCAACCTACAGCTGCAGTTTAATTGCCCAACTATATTGAAATGCTGGCCCTGGTGGGGAGGAGAAGTGCTGCTTTCCATTAAAACATGTTTTAAACAATGGAAAACAGAAAAACAAATGGCATCATTAATGGTGGAATCTGTGTATTACTGATTTCTGCCACCATCAATGTCCAATAAAGGTCAGGAGTGTCTGAGAATTGATTTGGTTACTTCAACTCTGTATAGAACTGGGATTTACACTGAATAATTGTTGCTCTTTTAATCTTGTAAGACTAGACGGAGGCTGCAGTCCTTTTCTATGTACCAGGAATGAACGTTCTAGATGCAGGTGTCAAACAATTACATAGGAGCAGGAGTGGGCCATTCGGCCCCTCGAGCCTGCTCTGCCATTTAATGAGATCATGGCTGATCATTACAAATTGATTAAGGGTTAAATGACCATACTCAGTGTAATGATCAGTAACATGTCATTCTAGAATGGTACACGAGGTGGAGCTGTATGTTTAGTAGTGGGCCACCCACAAGGCACTAGTCAAGATGGATGCCTGTACACTAGTCCACATGGCTGAATAAATGACTAGCTCAAGCTAGCTGTTCATAATTAAAACATCTATTTATTTATGAACATAACATGGTACCAGGATTGGTAATATCTGCTGAATATTGTGAAATGCGACATGGAGAATTTGAAGCCACCGGAGGGTTTGAAACTCACGGGGAATGTCGACTGCAATTGGCGGACTTTCAAACAACAATTCGAACTCTATATTGCTGCCATCGGGTTCGGTACGATGCCAGACGCAAGGAAAATAGCGTTACTGCTCACGGTTGCATGCCCGCAGGTGATAGAGGTATTTAATATGTTTGTATTTGATCAAGAGGAGGACAGAAAAAAAATGGACGATGTGCTAAAGAAGTTTGATACACATTGTTCTCCCAAAAAGAATGAGACCTATGAGAGGTACGTGTTCTGTTCACGGACACAGCAGCAAAATGAGACTTTTGATAGCTTTGTGACCGATCTGAAACTGAAAGCACAGACATGTAATTTCGCTGAACTGAAATCATCCATGATTCGTGACCAGATTGTGTTTGGTATTCATGATAAAAAAGTCAGGGAACGTTTGTTGAGAGAAACCGAACTAACATTGGAGGATGCTGTGAAAATATGCCATGCCAGTGAGCTAGCTCAACAGCACGCAAAGACTTTCAGTGAAATTAATAATAATGCGACTGTAATGAGTGACTGTGCTGCTGTCGGTGCTGTGTCCTACGAGGGGAAGAAACATGGGCAGAACAGAAATGCAAAGCAATCGGAGGATGGAACTTTTAATTGTAAACGCTGTGGTTACCAGCACCAGTCAAGACAATGCCCAGCGTTTGGGAAAATGTGCGCAAAATGTAATGGAAAGAATCACTTTGCCAAACAATGCTTTTCAAAAGTAAAAACAAAGAAAGGGCAACAAGGCAATGTGATTGAGGACACTGATTTAAGTGAGACATTTTTTGTAGGAATGGTGTCATGTGACAATATCAAAGGATACAGAAAATGTGCAGCCCTCAGGAATGGACAATGCTGAACATAAAGTAAATGCAGTAAAAGAGGACAAATGGATAATGCCACTGCAGGTAAATGGAGCATTAGTTACACTGAAACTAGACACTGGGGCAAAAGTAAACTTAATCAGTATGAGTGACATTAAAAATATGAAAGAAAAGCCCAAAATACAGAAAAAGTTAGTACTACTGAAGAACTATAATGGACAGAAAATAGATAGCTTAGGTGTATGCACACTTAAAGTGACAGTCAAAGACAAAGTGCATCATCATGTTTTCTGTTGTGGCTGAAGGACTTGATTCACTACTAGGTGACAAAGCTTGTGAGGACTTAGAACTGGTCAAGAGAGTCTACCGTATAAACTGTGCCATAAGCAGACCAGATGACTCAGTGGATTCTGTAGTGAATAATTTCCAGGATGTGTTCAAAGGATTTGGAGTTCTACCATTCACTTACAAGATCCAGCTAAAGGAGGATGCTCAGCCAGTGGTACATGCTCCACGGAGAGTTCCAGCACCCCTGCGTGACCAGCTCAAGAATGAACTGGCCAGAATGACCACACTAGGAGTCATCAGGAAAGTCGAAGAGCCAACAGACTGGGTTAACTCCATGGTATGTGTAAAGAAAAAGAACAATGATCTAAGAATATGCGTGGATCCAAAGGACTTAAATGCAAACATAAAACGTGAACACTACCAGATTCCCAAGCGAGAAGAAATCACCAGTGAAATGTCAGGTGCCAGATACTTCACAAAGCTCGATGCCTCACAAGGATTTTGGCAACTAAAACTGGATGAAGAAAGCACCAAATGCTGTACCTTGAACACACCATTTGGCAGGTATTGTTTCCTCAGAATGCCTTTTGGGATAATATCTGCATCTGAAATCTTTCATAGAGCGATGGAACACATAATTGAAGGTCTGGAAGGAGTTTGGGTCTATGTTGATGACATCATCATCTGGGGCTCCACACTGAAAGAACACAATGAGAGACTGACTAAAGTGCTACAGAGCATACGCTGGAATGGACTGAAGCTCAACTAAGCCAAGTGTCAGTTTGGCATCCAGGAAGTCACTTTCCTAGGAGATAATCTATCTGGTAAAGGAATAGAGCCAGATATGGAAAAAGTAAACGCCATACTCAACATGCCCCAACCCACTGACAAAAAGGGAGTGCTACGCATCATGGGGATGATAAACTTCATTGGAAAGTTCATTCCTAACTTGTCAGCCAAGACAGCCTGTCTGCGAGACCTGCTACGTAAAATAAATGAGTTCGCATGGACAGAAAGACAGGAACAAGAGTGGATGAACCTCAAAACAGTGCTGACAACCACAACTGTACTCATCTTCTTTGACCCAACAAAGAGAATCAAAGTGTCAACGGATGCATCAAAAGATGGCCTAGGCGCGGTCTTGCTACAAGCAGAGGGTGAAGATTGGAAGCCTGTTGCTTATGCCTCCAGGTCTATGACTGACTCTGAGTGTCGATACGCACAGATTGAAAAGGAATGTCTAGGCTTGGTAGTTGGACTAGAAAAGTTTCATGGCTACATATATGGACTTCCCACCTTCACAGTTGAGACAGACCACTGCCCACTGGTTGCCATCATTAAAAAAAAGCTGTATGAGACATCTCCAAGGATTCAACGACTCATGATGAAGCTGCAAAGACATGACTTTGAACTGATCTACACACCAGGCAAACACATAGTGTTAGTAGATGCACTATCCCGAGCACCCACAATGAGTCATGTGAGCTCTACTGAAGAAGACGTGGATGTTCATGTGAGTATGGTCACTGCTGCGCTGCCCGTGTCAGACACAAAATCAAAGCAAATAGCAGAAGAAACAGTAAAAGATACAATGTTACAAACAGTAATAGAGAACATTGATCATGGTTGGCCAAAAGGTTCCTGTCCAAAGTACTATCACATCAGGTCAGAGTTAAGTGTCGCAAGTGGACTATTACTAAAACAGAACAGAATAGTCATTCCACAGGCTCTACGTCAAGACATGCTCAAAAGGATTCATGAGGGACACCTCGGAATTGAAAAATGCAAAAGGAGAGCAAGAGACACTGTTTATTGACCTGGCATAAATAAGGACATTGAGAACATAATAGGCATATGTGAGACATGTCAGAAACACCAAAACAAACAAGCAAAGGAACCAATGATAGTAGCTGACTTACCAACAGCACCATGGCAAAAGGTTGGTATGGACCTCTTTCATTTGAATGGTAAAGACTATCTAATAGTGATTGACTACTATTCTAACTATCCTGAGATGGTGCTGCTCTCAAGCACATCAGCAAGTAGTGTCATAATGCATGTTAAATCCATCTTCGCCAGACATGGAATTCCCAGGATTGCTGTTAGCGACAATGGTCCGTGCTTCAACTGTAAGGAGTGGCAACAGTTTGCAGCACATTGACTTTCAACACATCACATCCAGTCCTCTGTATGCTCAGTCGAATGGTAAGGCAGAGAAGGGTGTTCAAGTTCTCAAACAGCTACTGAAGAAAGCAACAGAAAGCAAGTCTGATCCTTATCTCGCCCTGCTGAGCTACCGAGCCTCCCCTTCACCTGCTGAATTCCTAATGGGTCGCAAGTTGCGCACCACGCTACCCTGCTGTGCAAAAGAAAAGCAGAGTAAGGAACTGAGACAGAGACTTCAACTGTTAAAGCTGAAACAGAAATCACACTATGACAAGTCATCCAAAACTCTGAAACCATTGACAAGGGATGATGTTGTCAGGATTGAGGATCCAGATGCATGGAACAGGAAAGCTACAGTTATTGAGGAAGTAGGACCAAGGTCATACACTGTTAGAACTGAGGAAGGACAGATTCTCAGGAGGAACCGCTGTTCCCTCCTGAAAACACAAGAAACTATCCAAGAGCAAATCGATGACAATGCCGCAACTGAATCTTGTCACTCACCACCAGAACAATCTAACACAAACACACATACAGGCTCTCATGAAAACACATCAGACCTACCTGTGCTAAGAAGATCCACACGTGAAGTAAAAAAGCCTGATAGACTTAATCTTTGAGTATAAAGAAAACTATAATAAAAGAATGAAAAGCTTAGAGTTCATAAAGTAAAGCTTTGAAAATGTGTTGACTGTTGTGAAGATGTTTATGTTGTTATGATTGATTGATATTGATTTTGTTTAACCTCTAAGGAAGGGGGATGTAATGATCAGTAACATGTCATTCTGGAATGGTACACTAGGTGGAGCTGTATGTTTAGTAGTGGGCCACCCACAAGGCACTAGTCAAGATGGATGCCTGTACACTAGTCCACATGGCTGAATAAATGACTAGCTCAAGCTAGCTGTTCATAATGAAAACGTCTATTTATTTATGAACATAACACTCAGTAGAAGATCACACATTACTGTCATTGAACTCAACTTTCTAAATCTTCTTCCAACTCATATTACAGTCTCATCCTTTTTTTATACTTTTACCCGTGTCATAACTCGCACCAACTTTCGTTCACCCACCTCCCCTGTGCCCGCTGACCTACATTGGCTCCCGGTTAAGCAATTTTAAAATTCACATCCTTGTTTCAAATCCCTCAATGGTCTTGCCCCTCCCTATCTCTGTAATCTCCTCCATAGAAACATAGAAGATAGGAGCAGGAGTAGGCCATTCAGCCCCTTGAGCCTGCTCCGCCATTTAATGAGATCATGGCTGATCATCCAAATTCAGTACCCTGTCCCTGCTTTCTCCCCATATCCCTTGACCCCTTTAACCTTAAGAAATATATCTAACTCCTTCTTGAATATATTTAATGAATTGCCCTCAACGGCCTTCTGTGGTAGATAATTCCACAGGTTCACCACTCTCTGGGTGAAGAAATTCCTCCTCACCTCAGTCCTAAATGGCTTAATCCGTATCCTTAGCCTGTGACCCCTGGTTCTGGACTCTCCCGCCATCGGGAACATCCTTCCTGCATCTAGTCTGTCTAGTCCTGTTAGAATATTATAAGTTTCAATGAGATCACCTCTCATTCTTCTAAACTCGAGCGAATATAAGCCTAATCGACCCAATCTCTCTTCATACGTCATTCCTGCCATCCCAGGTATCAATCTGGTGAATCTTCGCTGCACTCCCTCCATGGCAAGAACATCATTCCTCAGATAAGGTGACCAAAACTGAACACAATACTCAAGGTGTGGTCTCACCAAGGCCCTGTACAACTGCAGCAAGACACCCTTGCTCCTGTACTCTAATCCTCTCGCTATGAAGGCCAACATACCATTTGCCTTCTTAACCGCCTGCTGCACCTGCATGCTTACCTTCAGCGACTGGTGCACAAGGACACCCAGGTCTCATTGCTCTTCCCCTTTTCCCAATCTATTGCCGTTCAGATAATAATCTGCCTTCCTGTTTTTGCCACCAAAGTGGATAACCTTGCATTTATCCACATTATACTGCATCTGTCATGCATCTGCCCAATCACCCAACCTGTCCAAATCATACTGGAGTTTCTCTGCATCCTCCTCACAGCACACACACCCACCCAGCTTTTTGTCATCTGCAAACTGGGAGATATTACATCCAATTCCCTCGTCTAGATCATTAATATATATTGTGAATAGCTAGCCTCCTAGCACCGATCCCTGCGGTACCCCACTAGTCACTGCCTGCCACTCGGAAAAAGACATGTTTATTCCAACTCTCTGCTTCCTGTCTGCCAACCAGTTCTCTATCCAAGTCAATTGCTTACCCCCAATCCCATGTGCTTTAACTTTGCACACTAATCTCTTATGCGGGACCTTATCAAAAGCCTTCTGAAAGTCCAAATACACCACACCCACTGGTTCTCCCTTATCTATTTTACCAGTCACATCCTCAAACAATTCCAGTAGATTAGTCAAGCATGATTTACCTTTTGTAAATCCATGTTGATTTTGTCTGATCCTGTCACTGTTTTCCAAGTGCTCTGCTATTACATCTTTTATAATGGACTCTAGCATTTTCCCCACTACTGATGTCAAGCTTACTGGTCTATAATTCCCCATTTTCTCTCTACCACCTTTTTAAATAATGGGCTTACATTAGCTACCCTCCAATACATGGGAACTGTTCCAGAGTCTGTAGAATTTTAGAAGCAATGCATCTATTATTTCTAGTGCCACTTCCTTAAGTACCTTAGGATGTAGATTATCAGGCCTGGGGATTTATCGGCCTTCAATCCCATCAATTTCCCTAACACCATTTCCCTACAAATATTGATTTCATTCAGTTCCTCCCTCTCATTAGACCCTAGGTTCCCCGACATCTCTGGGAGGTTATTTGTGTCCTCCTTTGTGAAGACAGAACCAAAGTATGTATTTAATTGGTGTGCCATTTCTTTGTTCCCCATGATAAATTCCCCTGATTCTGACTGCAAGGGACCTACGCTTGACTTCACCAATCTTTTTCTCTTCACATATCTATAGAAGCTTTTACAGTCAGTTTTTATGTTCCCTGCAAGCTTAATCTCATACTCTATTTTCCCCCTCTTAATTAATCCCTTTGTCCTCCTTTGCTGAATCCTAAACTGTTCCCAATCCTCAGGTTTGCTGCTTTTTCTGGCCAATTTATATGTCCTCTCCTTGGATCTTATGCTATCCTTGATGGCCATGCCTTCTATTGCCTA
This sequence comes from Somniosus microcephalus, assembly GCF_052327205.1. Lineage (NCBI taxonomy): Eukaryota > Metazoa > Chordata > Chondrichthyes > Squaliformes > Somniosidae > Somniosus > Somniosus microcephalus. The sequence goes on from NC_140988.1 coordinate 349,161,363, forward strand.
GGCCCTAAGCTCCGGAATTCCCTTCTTAAACCTCTTTGTCTCTACATATCTTTCCTCCTTTTAAGACGCTCTTTAAAATCTACCTCTTTTACCAAGCTTTTGGTCACTGTCCTAATATCTCCTTACGTGGCTCGGTGTTAAATTTTGTTTTATAACGCTCCTGTGAAGTGACTTGGGAGATTTTATGGTGTTAGAGGCACTATATAAATACTTGTTGTTGCTTTCCAGCTACATTCCATTCCATGACCTTCACACATTTTGCACCAACTCATACCAGTCTTTATCAAGAAGTTCCAGGCTCTCTGAATATCTATCATCTGTGGTCCCAGAACCTAGTCGGAGCTGATGGTGCTGGGCAAAGCATAGACTGTACCTGTTATGGCTATACTATAGATAAGTTTCTAAGCACACATGAATTATTAGAAAGTTCACATCTAAATGTAATCAATGTCTTGTTTGATCTTTTAACATCTTGCATTAAATATAACAAATATACAAATACGTCACAAGTGTTAATATTTGTCAGGCTCAAAATGCTTTCTACTTCATTGAATAGCAGGCAACTAAAGCCACTCATAACATTAGTCAAACAGCAGGTCCACATCCCTTTCCTCTTCAAGTATGTTGGCTGGTGCATCAACATGTATGGATACATTTTGTGTATGGTGGCATAAGTGGTTATGTTATTGGACTAGTAATCCAGAGGCCTGGACTACGGATCTCAGAGATATGAGTTCAAATCCCACCAAGACTGCTGGGGAATTTAAATTCAGTTAATTAAATAAATCTGGAATTATAAAGCTAGTATCAGTAATGGTGACCATGAAACTACTGGATTGTTGTAAAAACCCATCTGGTTCACTAATGTCCTTTAGGGAAGGAAATCTGCTGTCCTCACCTGGTCTGGCCTAAACATTGACTCCAGACCCACAGCAATGTGGTTCACTCCTAACTGCCTTCTGTGGTCCAAGAAGGCGGCTGAGCATCACCTTCTCAAGGGCAATTAGGATGGGCAATAAATAAACCAACTTCAGCCAGAAGTGCCGAGTGGATGATCCATATCGGCCTTCTCCCAAGGTCCCCACCATCACAGAAGCCAGTCTTCAGCCAATTCGATTCACTCCACGTGATATCAAGAAACGGCTGAGTGCATTGGATACAGCAAAGGCTATGGGCCCCGACAACATCCTGGCTATCATGCTGAAGACTTGAGCTCCAGAACTAGCTGTGCCTCTAGCCAAGCTGTTCCAGTACAGCTACAACACTGGCATCTATCCGACAATGTGGAAAACTGCCCAGGTATGTCCTGTCCACAAAAAGCAGGACAACTCCAACCCGACCAATTACCGCCCCTACTCTCCATCATCGGCAAAGTGATGGAAGGTGTCATCGACAGTGCTATCAAGCAGCACTTACTCACCAATAACCTGATCACTGATGCCCAGTTTGGGTTCCGCCAAGACCACTCGGCTCCCGATCTCATTACAGCCTTGGTCCAAACATGGACAAAGGAGCTGTATTCCAGAGGTGAGGTGAGAGTGACTGCCCTTGACATCAAGGCAGCATTTGACCGAGACTGGCATCAAGGAGCCCTAGTAAAGCTGAAGTCAATGGGAATCGGGGAAAACGCTTCACTGGCTGGAGTCATACCTACTACAAAGGAAGATGGTTGTGGTGGTTGAAGGTCAATCATCACAGCCCCAGGCTATCGCTGCAGGAGTTCCCCAGGGCAGTGTCCTAGGCCCAACCATCTTCAGCTGCTTCATCAATGAGCTTCCCTCCAAATTAAGGTCAGAAATGGGGATGTTTGCTGATGACTGCACAGTGTTCAGTGCCATTCACAACTCCTCAGATAATGAAGCATGCCATGCCCGCATGCAACAAGACCTGGACGACGTTCAGGCTTGGGCTGATAAGTGGCAGGTAACATTCGCGCCACAGAAGTGCCAGGCAATGACTATCTCCAACAAGCGAGAGTCTAACCACCTCCCCTTGATATTCAATGACATTCCCATCGCCAAATCCCCCACTATCAACATCCTGGGGGTCACAATTAACCAGAAACTTAACTGGACCAGCCACACAAATACTGTGGCAACAAGAGCAGGTCAGGGGCTAGGTATTCTGTGGCAAGTGTGTCACCTCCTGACTCCCCAAAGTCTTTCCACCATCTACAAGGCACAAGTAAGGAGTGTGATGGAATACTCTCCACTTGCCTGGATGAGTGCAACTCCAACAACACTCAAGAAGCTCGACATCATCTAGGACAAAGCAGCCCGCTTGATTGGCACCCCATCCACCACCTTAAACATTCACTCCCTCCACCACCGGCGTACCGTGTCTGCAGTGTGTACCATCTACAAGATGCACTGCAGCAACTCGCCAAGGCTTCTTCGGCAGCACCTCCCAAACCTGCCACCTCTTCCACCTAGAAGGACAAGGGCAGCAGGTGCATGGGAACATCACCACCTCCAAGTTCCCCTCCAAGTCACACACCATCCTGACTTAGAAGTATATCGCCGATCCTTCATCATCGCTGGGTCAAAATCCGGGAACTCCCTCCCTAACAGAACCTTCACTGCACAGACTGCAGCGGTTCAAGAAGGCAACTCACCACCACCTTCTCAAGGGCAACTAGGGATGGGCAATAAATGTTGGCCTCGCCAGTGACGTCCAGATCCCATACGCGAATAAAAAAAAAAATGCTGGCCTTGCCAGCGATGACCACAACCCATGATTTAAAAAAAATGTCTTATCCTAAGACCTTCCTGTTCTTTTACTCTCCTTTCTTTCAACTGCTTTTCCAGTAGTGATCAGGCTATTTGTGGCCTGTGTGACGTCTGCCACTGTTTGCAAAGTTCTGCAGGTTTTTAATCTCAGCGGCTTAATACTCACTTACAAAATGGATTCCTCACATGCTCGCGATTCCATAACTATCCACCCCCCCCCCCCCCACTTTGTGGCTCTTGGGGAAACTCCCATGATCCACACATCGTGTTGTTAACATCGCAGACCAATCTTGAACCATTTGCACTTCCAGCCTTTGTTTCGCTTGTCTTACATTTATTGTCCAACAATTAACGTTTTAAAACTATGCTCCCCAAAATACTGCCATATATCAAGAAAATGTCCCCTCGACAGCATGCCTTTTACCATTATCCATCTTGTAGATAAATTCTGAACAAGTATTTATTTCTCTCTAGCCCTGATATATTGAATATAATATATTCTGACAGTTAAGAGATTGCTCAGCTTTTTGAGTAAAATAAAAAGGGAAAACTGCAAATGTTAGAAGTACACAGCAGATCAGTCAGTATCTGTAAAGAGGAAAGAGATGTTACGATAGTATTGTGTGCAGTTTTGGTCGCCTTATCTGAGGAAGGATGTTCTTGCCATGGAAGGAGTTCAGCGAAGATTCACCAGGCTGATACCTGGGATGGCAGGAATGACATATGAGGAGAGATTGGGTCGATTGGGCTTGTACTCGCTGGAGTTTAGAAGAATGAGAGGGGATCTCATTGAAACTTAAAGAATTCTGACAGGACTGGACAGACTAGATGCAGGAAGGATGTTCCCGATGGTAGGGGAGTCCAGAACCAGGGGTCACAGTCTAAGGATAAGGGGTAGGCCATTTAGGACAGAAATGAGGAGGAATTTCTTCACCCAGGGAGTGGTGAACCTGTGGAATTCTCTACCACAGAAGGCAGCTGAGGCCAATACATTAAATATATTCAAGAAGGAGTTGGATATATTTCTTAAGGCTAAAGGGATCAAGGGGTATGGGGAAAAGGCAGGGACAGGGTACTGAATTTAGATGATCAGCCATGATCGCATTGAATGGCAGAGCAGGCTCGAGGGGCCGAATGGCCTACTCCTGCTCCTATCTTCTATGTTTACGACGTTTTGATTCTGATGAAGGCTGCACACCTGTAATATTATAATCTGTCTTTTCTCTTTACAGATACTGACTGACCTGCTGTGTATTTCCAACATTTTATGTTGTTATTTCAGCTTCTTGAGTAATGTCATCCATCGCACAGCCTTAATATATTTACATACAATGTACAGCACAGAAACAGGCCATTCAGCCTAACTGGTCCATGCTGGTATTTATGCTCCACACGAACCTCCTCCCACCCCTCTTCATCTAACCCCCATCAGCATATCCTTCTGTACCTTTCTCTCGCGTGTGTTTATCTAGCTTCCCCTTAAATGCATCTATGCTATTCGCCTCACATGCTCCTTGTGGTAGCAAGTTCCACATTCTAACCACTCTCTGGGTAAAGAAGTTTCTCCTGAATTCCCTACTGGATTTATTAGTGATTATCTTATATTTATGGCCCCTAGTTTTAGTCTCTCCCACAAGTGGAAACATTTTCTCTACGTCTACCCTATCAAACCCCTTCACAATTTTAAAGACGTCTATCAGGTCACCCCTCCGCCTTCTCTGAAGGCATTTACTCGTGTTGGGGCCTGGTTCTATGGGTACTCTTCCCATTCCCACTGCGGGAGTACCTTCACCACACGGACTGCAGCGGTTCAAGGCGGCGGCTCAGCACCACATTATCAAGGGCAATTAGGGATGGGCAATAAATGCTGGCCTTGCCAGTGACGCCCACATCCCATGAATGAATAATTTTTTTAAAAGTCCATTCTTTATTTCATGAGCCTCGACAATGAGTGTTGGCAGGCTAGTGAAACACGTGAGGCAGCTCAGTTGATCCAGTCTTCACCTGCCAACCAGTAGGGGCAGTCAGAAGTGGGAAAACGTGACTGATTTTTTACCCCCTCCCTAACAGTTGGGTAACTGCTGCTCCAGCAGTGATTGGCTAACTCGGGACAGATCTGAGAGTTTCCTGGTCTATATGAAAGAAAGACTTGCATTTCTATAGCGCCTTTCACGACCACCGGACGTCTCAAAGCGCTTTACAGCCAATGAAGTACTTTTGGAGTGTAGTCACTGTTTTTAATGTAGGAAACACGGCAGCCAATTTGCGCACAGCAAGCTCCCACAAACAGCAATGTGATAATGACCAGATAATCTGTTTTTGTTATGTTGGTTGAGGGATAAATATTGGCCAGGACACCAGGGATAACTCCCCTGCTCTTCTTTGAAATAGGGCCATGGGATCTTTTACGCCCACCTGAGAGAGCAGACGGGGCCTCAGTTTACCGTCTCATCCGAAAGACGGCACCCCTGACTCAGCGTACAGTACACGAACCAATTGTGCCACTGAAGAACATCTGAGTGAATGCCATGTGCGTGTATAGAAATATATACTGGGTTGCCCACAACCAAGGCTATGTAAGCCTCCACAATTGTCTTAATGAAAGTCTTCAGGCTGAAATCCCTTGGCATTTATAGAACAAAGTCACTTTGTTTCTTGAGCCCTGCGGTAGAGGTCCCAGTTGTGCTTTTATAAAAGTCCTTAAAAAGAATCTTTAACATTACAAGAAGATACAGTGTTGAATTTTGTATGAGATGACCTTTTCTGTTGCTGGAACCAGTCCATAAGGCTTATGCTCAACAAAGTAGTGAGTGGGTTGTGCAGGACCATTTCTGGATACAAAAGGACAGTATATAATACAATGGTTTTAGTCTGTCTGAGAGAATGTTTTGTTTTAGCACATTAAAGCGTTTTTATCTAACCAATCTATGGGAACCATGGACCAAGAAAAGGCCATTCCACCCATCAAGTCCATTCCTTCTGTGAACCCTATGGCACTCCAAGCAGCCCGTATAAATGCAAGCCAACCTGTGTAACCTCCTGAGGACAGGTTCTGCAGAGTTACAGCCAAGTGCAATTTTATTCCTCTGAAAGATGATCAAATGTAATGATTTTGTTCAAGGCTCTCGTCGACTGTACATTGAATAACCGAGGGGAGCACTTCCATAAATACTCTTTTGAAATCATAGTATTCAACATAGGAAAAGGAGTAGGCCGTTCAGCCCCTCGAGTCTGTTCCACCATTCAATTAGATCATGGCTGATCTGTATCTTAACTCCATCTACCCGCCTTGGTTCCATAACCCTTAATTCCCCAACCTAACAAAAATCTATTAGTCTCAGTTTTGACATTTTCAATTGATTAGACTCCACAGCTTCTCGAGGGAGAGAGTTTCAGATTTCCACCACCCTTTGTGTGAAGAAGTGCTTTCTGACATCACCCCTGAACAGCCTAGCTTTAATTTTAAGGCTATGGCTCCCTTGCTCTGGACCCTCCCACCAGAGGAAATAGTTTCTCTCTCTCTACCTGACATTAGCCAACAAAATGAACAGTTGTGCCAATGTAGGAATTAAACGAGTTTGGCCTTCTGGTTAAATAGTGCCTTATAAGACATGTGGGGTAGATAATACTGTAGTGCATTGGGCATCTGCTCCTTGTCTAATAAGGGGTTGCTTGAAGCACTCGGCATGCCCCAAAGTAAGCGGCGAGCACAAAGGGGGCGAATCTTGGGTCCCTGACTTTGACGGAAATTAGGTGGTCACCAAATAATGTGGCTGGAGCACCTGAGCAGCGGTCTGCAGCAGTATGCATTCACTATAACACATAAATCACTTTGTAAAGCATTGTTGCCTGAGGCGTACTGCTTCACATCCTCCGCTGGCTGCCACAGGCTGCTCACGGCGGACTCCCACGATGCAACACATTCCATCAACACAACAACAACTTGCATTTATATAGCATCTTTAAATAGTTAAAACAAAGTCCCAAGGTGCTTCACAGGAGTGTTATCAAACATAAATTGACACCGAGCTACATAAAGAGATATTAAGACAGGTGATCAAAAGCTTGGTAATCCATTTAGGACAGAGATGAGGAGGAATTTCTTCACCCAGAGAGTGGTGAACCTGTGGAATTCTCTGCCAAAGAAGGCAGTAGAGGCCAATTCGTTAAATATATTCAAGAAGGAGTTAGATATATTTCTTAAGGCTAAAGGGATCAAGGGATATGGGGAGAAAGCAGGGACAGGGTACTGAATTTGGATGATCAGCCATGATCTCATTGAATGGCGGAGCAGGCTCGAGGGGCCGGATGTTCTATGTTTCTATGTTTCTATGAATTCCCAGACAATTCTGGCACAAGGACTGCAACAGTTGAAGGAGGAGGCCCACCACCACCGTCTCAGGGATAGGCAATAAATGTGGCTCGTCAGTGTTGTCTACATTGCAAGACAAACTTGAAATAGTCTTATGTTATTGGGGTGCAGAAGAGACTGGTCAGTTTTTGGGTTACAGCTCCAAATATTTGGCCCCACTACATCTTATTGGCATTAGTAAAATTTACATCACAGGATCAGATCACTAAAAAGGATAGAAAGCCTTGTACAGTATTTGTAGAATGCCTTTCACAACCTCAGGATGTCCCAAAGCATTCTACAGTCTTCAAAATACTTTTGAAGTGTAGTGACTGTGTAGTGTCCGTGTGTAGATAAAGACACTGAAGACAGGAGTTGGTTCATAGGTATTTACTAAGCAAGTCTGGGGGGGGGGGGGGGGGGGGGGGGGGGGGGGGGGGGGACTGTAATGTAGGGAACGCGGCATCTAACTTGTGCTCAGCAAGCTCCCACAAACAGCAATGTGCCAACGACCAGACAATCTGTTTGAGTGATGTTGATTGAAGGATAAATATTGGCCAGGACACCCGGGGAGAACTCCCCGACTCCTCTTCGAGTGCCGTGGGATATTTTACATCCACCCAAGGGGGCAGACGGGACCTCGGTTTAACGTTTCATCTGAAAGATGGCACCTCTGACAGTGCAGCACTCCCTCAGTCTTGCACTGGAGTGTCAGCCTAGACACACATCTTTAAACTATCAAAACATTGTATGATGAGAATGATTGTGTACCGTGTGGATGCCGCCAATTTGGATTCCCTGCCCTGTGTCTTTCACCCTCCCTTTTGCCACTATTTTTACAAATAGTATTATTACAGTGTATTAACAAAAATGGGTGACATGGCACCAGTAAGACATTTAGTTGTTTCATCTGGATACAAATAGGAAGGTAGATGCAAAGGGCAGACAGGCGGGTAGAAAGACATTACTGAAGACATTAGGACCGAGCACTGTAGTTGCCAAAGTTCTGGTGTGGGCTTAGGGAGCAGATGTGGCTCCAGGTACCATAGCATAAGGAGCAGGCAAGCAGAGAGCTGCATGTGCTGAGAGTGGAATGTCACAGTGCTACTAAACACGCATGTTTTCTGTTCCATGTGTCTCAGTATGATTAATAGATCTCACAGCGCCTCATGGAGGCAGCAAAGAAAGCAAGGAAAAAAAGAGTGACCGGTCAGCAAGCGAGAGTCCAGCCTATACTGGAGAATAACAGTAAATGACAGCAGCAGAATGACAGGAAAAATGGCAGCATTTCAAATAAAGGAGGCATAATCATAAAGTTAGTGCTGGGCTAATTAGGAAGCACTTGATCACCAAAAGGCTGTGGATGTTGGGTCAATTGCAATATTCATGACCGAGATCAGTAGATTTTTGTTCGGTAAGGTTGTCAAGAGATATGGGGTGGGTAAATGGGAGTTGAGGTACAGATCAGCCATGATGGCAGCACAGGCTCGAGGGCCTTAATGGCCTTTATTTTTAAATTCATTCTCGGGATGTGGGCGTCGCTGGCAAGGCATCACCTCTAATTGTCCCTTGAGAAGGTGGTGGTGAGCTGCCTTCTTGAACCGCTGCAGTCTGTGTGGTGAAGGTTTTCCTAGTGGTTTGATACAACTGAGTGACTTGCTAGGCCATTTCAGAGAAACAATCACATTGCTGTGGATCTGGAGACACATATCAGGTAAGGACGGCAGGTTTCCTTCCCTAAAGGGCATTCGTGAAGCAGATGGGTTTTTACAACAATCTGATAGTTTCATGGTCACCATTACTGATACTGGCTTTTTATTTCACATTAATTTAATTAACTGAATTTAAATTCCACAGCTGCCGTGATGGGATCATTAGTCCAGGCCTCATAGAAACATAGAAGATAGGAGCAGGAGTAGGCCATTCGGCCCGTCGAGCCTGCTCCGCCATTCAATGAGATCATGGCTGCTCATCCAAACTCAGTACCCTGTTCCTGTCTTCTCCCCATATCCCTTGATCCCTTTAGCCTTAAGAAATATATCTAACTCCTTCTTGAATATATTTAATGACTTGGCCTCAACTGCCTTCTGTGGTAGAGAATTCCACAGGTTCACCACTCTCTGGGTGAAGAAATTCCTCCTCATCTCTGTCTTAAATGGCTTACCCCTTATCCTTAGACTGTGACCCCTGGTTCTGGACTCTCCCGCCATCGGGAACATCCTTCCTGCATCTCGTTTGTCTAGTCATGTTAGAATTTTATAAGCTTCAATGAGATCCCCTCTCATTCTTCTAAACTCCAGCGAGTATAAGCCCAATCGACCCAATCTCTCCTCATATGTCATTCCTGCCATCCCAGGTATCAGCCTGGTGAATCTTCGCTGCACTCCCTCCATGGCAAGAATATCCTTCCTCAGATAAGGCGACCAAAACTGCACACAATACTCAAGGTGTGGTCTCACCAAGGCCCTGTACAACTGCAGCAAGACATCCTTGTTCCTGTACTCAAACCCTCTCGCTACGAAGGCCAACATACCATTTGCCTTCTAAACCACCTGCTGCACCTGCATGCTTACCTTCAGCGACTGGTGCACAAGGACACCCAGGTTTCGTTGCACTTCTTTCTCCCAATCTATTGCCATTCAGATAAAAATCTACCTTCCTGTTTTTGCCACCAAAGTGGATAATCTCACATTTATCCACATTATACTGCATCTGCCATGCATCTGCCCAATCACCCAACCTGTCCAAATCACACTGGAGTTTCTCGGCATTCTCCTCACAGCACATACGCCCACCCAGCTTTGTGTCATCTGCAAACTTGGAGATATTACAGCTAGTTCCCTCGTCTAGATCATTAATATATATTGTGAATAGCTGGGGTCCTAGCACCGATCCCTGCAGTACCCCACTAGTCACTGCCTGCCACTCGGATAAAGACCCATTTATTCCAACTCTTTGCTTCCTGTCTGCCAACCAGTTCTCTATCCAAGTCAGTACCTTGCCCCCAATCCCATGTGCCTTAACTTTACATGCTAATCTCTTATGCGGGACCTTATCGAAAGCCTTTTGAAAATCCAAATACACCACATCCACTGGTTCTCCCTTGTCTATTTTACCAGTTACATCCTCAAAAAATTCCAGTAGATTAGTCAAGCACGATTTACCTTTTGTAAAGCCATGTTGACTTTGTCCGATCCGGTCACTTTCTTTCAAGTGCTCTGCTATTACATCCTTTATAATGGACTCTAGCATTTTCCCCACTACCGATGTCAGGCTTACCAGTCTATAATTCCCCGTTTTCTCTCTACCCCCCTTTTTGAACAGTGGGGTAACATTAGCTACCCGCCAATCCATGGGTACTGTTCCAGAGTCTATCGAATTTTGGAAGATGAACAGCAATGCATCTACTATTTCTAGGGCCACTTCCTTAAGTACCCTAGGATGCAGATTATCAGGCCCTGGGGATTTATCGGCCTTCAATCCCGTCAATTTCCCTAACACCATTTCCCTACAAATACTGATTTCATTCAGTTCCTCTCTTTCATTAGACCCTATGTTCCCCGACATCTTTGGGAGGTTATTTGTGTCCTCCTTTGTGAAGACAATTCCAGGATTTCTGACCCAGCAATGATGAAGGAGCAGTCCTACACGTCAATCAGAATGGTGTGTGACTTGGAAGGGAAACTTGGAGGTAATGGCGTCTGCATGCCACTGCTGCTCTTGTCCTAACCATGGTGCAGTGCATCCTGTAGATCGTGCACACTGCAGTCACAGTGCACTAGCAGTGGAGGAGGTATATATTGGGGGACAAATTGGTATGCCCGTTCTTCAGGAGAAAAACAGACGCAAAGCGTACCAATTTAGCAGTGGGACAGCCTGCTCCCAATCTGCGCATGCCTTCGTCCCACTACTAAAATTCATGGGGCCCATTTTATAAGGGTCTCAGGTGGCTGCCTAAAACAAGAGTAAGACCCTTGACTACGTTAATGCCTGCCCCGCTCAGGATTCTTCAACGCCCCCCTGCAGCTGCCAACTAAAGGCAAGTTATTTTAAATTTTTTTAAACCTTTTTGTGGAGCCAGGAGAGGAAGGAGTGGTTCCCACCCCCCCCCCCCCCCACCGACTCCACAGTCCTAGTGATCACCTCCCCGGAACTTATCTAAGGCCTACTACCAGTGAGGCCAGTTGCCCAGATAATTCCTATATCTGCTCTCAAGACCCCTACTCTTTACTTCAGTCTATTTGGCCAACTTGATCTAAAAGGTTTAGCCGTGACCTTTTAAATGATGATCAAAAGGAGCCCTTGTGTTCAGCAAAATGAATAGAAACAACATTGGGCAAATTTGCCAGCTGTTATAATTAATTTTGTAACCAATTATCTTTCTATTACTGCTTGTTGGAGAAGAAAGGAAACAAAATGATAGCACGAAATAAACTGACCTCAGTACAACTGTGCATCTATGGTGCAGGGGAGAAAATACCTTACATGACCTTATGAGGGAATGGTGGCGTAGTGGTTATGTTACTGGACTAGTAATCCAGAAGCCCGGATAATGATCCGGAGACACAAGTTCAACATCCCACCACAGCAGCTGGGGAATTTAAATTCAGTTAATTAGTAATGGTGACAAAACCCAGCTGGTTCACTAATGTCCTTTAGGGAAGGAAATCTGTCGTCCTTACCTGGTCTGGCCTATATGTGAAAAAATCAATAGTGTTCTGATGGGACTTGTGATGCAACTCAGAACACAGGATGATAACTAATGCTTCCAGCTACTTGCAAGTATTTTTGTTGTCACCCCCTGCGCTTTCCATTTAATGATGTATGAGTATGAGAATTTAGAGATGTTTCCTCAACCCCAATTAAGTACAGTGTTATCAATTTTGAAATTAAGCTTAGATCCAGACTGAAGTAAATTAGTGTGCAAGATGGAAGCTAGGATGTGCTGCTGAATGTAACCATAATAGATCTAGTTATTTTGTGCTTATCAATGCTAGATTATTCAGACCTCAATAATTATATATCATGTAAGAAGAACACACTCCCTGGAGCCCACATGCTTGGGTGATGTAAGCCAATAGGATCCCTACAGAGAGTATTCACTTCCTTCAGGAGAAGAAAATCAGCCAGAATACCCGAGTCAATGTTACTTTCAGAGCGGTCACGTGTCTTGTACATCACTCACTGAAATGTACTGGTCAGGTACAAAAAGTAATCAAAAAGGCTAATGGAATGTTAGCCTTTATATCTAGATGGCTAGCATATAAAAGGGAGGAAGTTTTGCTACAGCTATACAAAGCCCTGGTTAGACCACATACGGGGTACTGTGTACCGTTCTGGGCACCATGTACTCTGTCTGTCTCTACCTGCTCCGGTTATTGTTCCTTCTGCCACTGGAAACAGTTTCTCCTTATTTACTCTATCAAAGCCATTCATGATTTTGCACACCTGTGTAAAAGGACAATTGCAGGTGTATCGCTGCTCACTTCTCACTACTGCCAGTGGATTTGAGTTCCCACAAATCGTACCTTTGAATTCTGTACCTTTCTGCAGTTTAGTTAGCAGTTAGTCAGTTATGCAAAGGGAAAAAACAGGCTTTAGCCAAAAAAAGACCCAGGCTTTCCTTATTCTCTCTCCTGCCAGTGTTTGGGTAGTGAACAAGGAACTTTACTCTCCATCCAGCCCGTACTACACCTGTCCTTGATGGTTATAACTGATAATATCATTTTTGGCCAATCACTACAGCTCACAGGAATTGGGAGGGTATTTAAGGGCTGACTTTCCAATATGTACTACTGGCAGGTATAGTCCCCTGTCCGCAGTGTATACCACCTAGTGTCAACCTAGATTTTTTTGGTTATTCTCCAGGTGTGCCAACACTGGGAAGGCCGCATTTATTGCCCCTTCCTAGTTAATCTGAGAAGGCGGTGGTGGGCTGACTTCTTTCTGTTACAGTCCCTGTGGTGACGGTACTTCCATAATGGTGTTAGCTGGTTAATTCTAAAATTTTGAATGGTGAAGGAATGGCCCTAGCTGGAGTATTGTGTCCAATTCAGGGCACCACACTTTAGGAAGGAGATGAGAGGGTCGTAAATCTGTGGAATTCTCTGCCCCAGAGAGCCGTGGAGGCTGGGTCATTAAATACATTTCAGGTGGAGATAGACAGATTTTTGCAAGAAAAGTATTTATACTACTCTAGAGTTTGACAGTTAAGGTTCATAGTTTATAAAGTTTAGAAGGTCTTAATTTTGTGGTTATAGTTTCTAAGGTCTCTGTTGTGTAGCGGGGAGTGCTAGGAAACAAGGGCCCTTGAGTATATCATCTAATTGTAGTATAATTGGTGGCATTGATTTAATTTAAATTAATTAAAGGGTAAGTCATGGCAGCAAAGCTCGACCCTGTGGCATGCTCGTCCTGCACTATGTGGGAAATCAGGGACACTTCCTGTGTCCCTGACGACCATGTGTGCAGGAAGTGTATCCAGCTGCAGCTACTGGCAGACCGCATTGCGGCGCTGGAGCTGCGAATGGATACATACTGGAACATTCGCGCTGCTGAGGACGTCGTGGATACCACGTTTAATCAGTTGGTCACACCACAGGTAAAGGCTGCACAGGCAGGAAGGGAATGGGTTACCACCAGGCAGAGTAGTAGGCACAGGCAGGTAGTGCAGGGGTCCCCTGTGGCCATCCCCCTCTCAAACAGATATACCACTTTGGATATTGTTGGGGAGGATGGCTTATCGGGGGAAGGCAGCAGCAACCAACTTCCTGGCACCATGGGTGGCTCTGCTGCACGGGACGGGAGGAAAAAGAATGGGAGAGCTATAGTGATAGGGGATTCTATTGTAAGGGGAATAGATAGGCGTTTCTGCGGCCGCAAACGAGACTCCAGGATGGTGTGTTGCCTCCCTGGTGCAAGGGTCAAGGATGTCTCAGAGCGGCTGCAGGGCATTCTGGAGGGGGAGGTGAACAGCCAGTTGTCGTGGTGCATATAGGTACCAATGATATAGGTAAAAAATGGGATGAGGTTCTAAAAGCTGAATATAGGGAGTTGGGAGGTAAATTAAAAAATAGGACCTCAAAGGTAGTAATCTCAGGATTGCTACCAGTGCCACGTGCTAGTCAGAGTAGAAATAGAAGGATATTTCAGATGAATACGTGGCTAGAACAATGGTGCAAGGGGGAGGGATTCAAATTCCTGGGATATTGGAACCGGTTCTGGGGGAGGTGGGACGAGTACAAACTGGATGGTTTGCACCTGGGCAGGACCGGGACCAATGTCCTAGGGGGAGTGTTTGCTAGTGCTGTTGGGGAGGGTTTAAGCTAAAATGGCAGGGGGTTGGGAACCTGTGCAGGGAGACAGAGGAAAGGAAGCAAGGATAGAAGCAAAAGACAGGAAGGTGAAAAGCAAAAGTGGCAGTCAGAGAAATCAAGCATGTAAATCAAACATGGCCGCAGTAAACAATACTTCTAAAAGGTCTAAGAGTGTTAAAAAAAACAAGCCTGAAGGCTTTGTGTCTTAATGCGAGGAGCATTTGTAATAAGGTGGATGAATTAGCTGTGTAAATAGATGTAAACGGATATGATATAATTGGGTTTACAGAGACATGGCTCCAGGGTGACCAAGGCTGGGAATTCAACATCCAGGGGTATTCAATATTCAGGAAGGACAGGCCCTAGAAATAGTAGATGCATTGCTGGTCATCTTCCAAAATTCTATAGAGTCTGGAACAGTTCCCATGGATTGGAGGGTAGCTAATGTAACCCCACTGTTTAAAAAAGGTGGTAGAGAAAAAATGGGGAATTATAGACCGGTAAGCCTGACATCGGTAGTGGGGAAAATGTTAGAGTCCATTATAAAAGATGTAATAGCAGAGCACTTGGAAAACAGTGACAGGATCGGACAAAGTAAACATGGATTTACAAAAGGTAAATCATGCTTGACTAATCTACTGGAATGTTTTGAGGATGTAACTGGTAGAATAGATAAGGGAGAACCAGTGGATGTGGTGTATTTGGACTTTCAGAAGGCTTTCGATAAGGTCCCGCATAAGAGACTAGCGTGCAAAGTTAAGGCACATGGGATTGGGGGCAAGGTACTGACTTGGATAGAAAACTGGTTGGCAGACAGGAAGCAAAGAGTTGGAAAAAATGGGTCTTTTTCCGAGTGGAAGGCAGTGACTAGTGGGGTACCGCAGGGATCGGTGCTAGGAACCCAGTTATTCACAATATAAATTAATGATCTAGACGAGGGAACTAGATGTAATATCTCCAAGTTTACAGACGACACAAAGCTGGGTGGGCGTGTGTGCTGTGAGGAGGATGCAGAGAAACTCCAGTATGATTTGGACAGGTTGGGTGATTGGGCAGATGCATGGCAGATGCAGTATAATGTGGATAAATGTGAGGTTATCCACTTTGGTGGCAAAAACAGGAAGGCAGATTATTGTCTGAACGGCAATAGATTGGGAAAAGGGGAAGTGCAACGAGACCTGGGTGTCCTTGTGCACCAGTCGCTGAAGTTAAGCATGCAGGTGCAGCAGGCGGTTAAGAAGGCAAATGGTAAGCTGGCTTTCATAGCGAGAGGATTCGAGTACAGGAGCAAGGATGTCTTGCTGCAGTTGTACGAGCCTTGGTGAGACCACATCTTGAGAATTGTGTGTAGTTTCGGTCGCCTTATTTGAGGAAGGATGTTCTTGCCATGGAGGGAGTGCAGCGAAGATTTACCAGACTGAAAACTGGGCTGGCAGGAATGACATATGAAGAGAGATTGGGTCGATTAGGCTTATATTCACTAGAGTTTAGAAGAATGAGAGGGGATCTCATTGAAACGTATAAAATTCTAACAGGACTAGACAGACTAGATGCAGGAAGGATGTTCCCGATGGCGGGGGAGTCCTGAATCAGGGGTCACAGTCTAAGGATAAGGGGTAAGCCATTTATGACAGAGATGAGGAGGAATTTCTTCACCCAGAGAGTGGTGAACCTGTGGAATTCTCTACCACAGAAGAGAGTTGAGGCCAATTCATTAAATATATTCAAGGAGTTAGATATATTTCTTAAGGCTAAGGGGATCAAGGGATATGGGGAGAAAGCAGGGACAGGTTACTGAATTTGGATGATCAGCCATGATCGCATCGAACGGTGGAGCAGACTCGAGGGGTTGAATGGCCTACTCCTGCTCCTATCTTCTACATTTCTAAGGGAGTGAAGGGTTATGTGGAGTAGGCAGGGAAGTGGCTTTGAGCCCAAGATCAGCCATGATGTTATTGAATGGTGGAACAGGCTCGAGGGGCCAAGTGGCCTATTCCTGCTCCTAGTTCTAATGTTCTTATGAAGGCTTTGGAGGGGGTACAGAAGAGCTTTACTAGAATGGTTCCAGGGATGAGGGATTACAGTTACATGGATAGACTGGAGAAGCTGGGGTTGTTCTCCTTGGAGCAGAGAAGGCTAAGAGTAGATTAGCTAGAGGTGTTTAAAATTATAAAGATTTTAGACAGTTTTTCTTTATTTACTCTGTTTCCAATGTCTGAAAGGTCGATAACCAGAGGGGACAGATTTAAGGTGATTGGCAAAAGAACCAGAGACGACATGAGGAAAAACCTTTTTACGCAACGAGTGGTGAGGATTTGGAACGCACTGCCTGATCGGGTGGTGGATACTGAGTCAATAGTAGCCTTCAAAAGGGAATTGGATAAATACTTGAAGGAGAAAAAATTGTAGGGATATGAGGAAAAAGTGGGAGTGGGACAAACTGGATTGCTCTTCGAAAGAGCCGGTGCAGACTCGATAGGCCGAATGGTCTTCTTCAGTGCTGTACAATTCTATGGAGGTGATTTTCCCCAGATATTTTAGGCACTAAAGCGCCTCTGAGGTGGCCAAAGTGGGGTCTTAAGTTGAATCGCCGGTTTAGCCTGCGTTTAGCGCAAGACGTTACCTTGGTAAAGGAGTTGAAGCTTGTATGTCCACCCAAAGGATTATTAAGCAGCTGATTGTCACTTAAATTGCCTGCTAGCGCTCATTCAGGAGGATGTACGGCATTTTGGTGGCTAGCACTTCACCCAATGCCCTCTCCTAACAGTGACCAGCTGATTGGGAGTAAACTAGTCATTGCTGAGGATTTCGAGCACTACTTAAAGCACCTTTTACTGTTCACTTGCTGCTGGAGGTCTGAAGAGAACTTCTGAAACACAGCGGGAGACTTTCTGGGGCACTTTGTCAAGACTTCACCAACACTTTATCAACATTCATTCTGGTAATTCTCTGAGGACTTTACCTAAAAAGAGTAAGTGCTTATAGGAGTCACCAGGAGAAAGGGAGTGCTTGGTCATGGGCATCTTGCTAGGGTCTGCAGGAGGAATAGGAGGTGAAATGAAGTCGGGCAGTGCAGCACCAGCTGCTACAGGAGGGCGAGCTGGATTCCTTGCCCCCACCCCCTACGGGTAAAGGACATCCATCCTCCTCCTGACCTCTTCCACCAAGACCTTCAGTGGCACGCCCGAGAACCTTGGCGCCCTCTCTCTAGGTCCCCGAGACATCTTTCCACGTTGGCTTCTCTCCCAGCCAGCGCACACCACACCTTCAGTGGAAGTGGGTGAGTGCAGGCTTCCTATACAGCTCCAGGAAAATTGGGTCTAATTAGCGCTTGAGTGCCAAAACTGCAGTTGTCGGTTTCAGCGCCTGCAGGCACATTTAAATCGTGATAATCATCAATTAGTCTGACAATTGTGGGCTAAATCCACACTTGCATACAAACGTTTCTTATTAGCACAGCACCCATTTAGCGCCTGTTTTCACCCTTTGACCAAAATAACCTCCGATATCTCCAAGCCAGGGTAGTGTGTGACGTAGAGGAGGATTTGGAGGTGGTGGCATTCCCATGACATTCACTCTTGTCCTTCTCGGTAGTAAAGATCACATGGTAAGGAGGTTCTGTCAAAGTAAGTTTAGTGAGTTCCTTTGCATCAGCCTAGATTACGTGCTCAAAAGCTCACTCCAGGACTTCATCACATACCAGGCTGATACTTCGGTGCAGTACTTGGGGGGGCGGTGAGTCATTGGACATTAAGAAGAACAGGTGGTTCACCTGCAAAAATAGATTATCTGGTAATTCGTCTCATTGCTATTTATGGAGTCTTGCTGTACACAAATGAGTTGCTGTGTTTACCTACACAAGAACAGTGACTGTTTATTGGTTGTGAAGCAATTTGAAATGTCCTGAGGCACAATATAAATGAAAGTTCTTTCTTTATTTTGTGGAGTCCACGTAAAGGAGCTGTGTCTTTTCCTCTTTACAACCACACAACACCAGCACGTGGAAGCACATTAATGGCAGAGCCCTTACGTTTGCGATTTCATTTTGTGACGTTGCGCTCCTGACGGGGAGCCTCGCCCATTGGGAGTCCACATCAGAAGTTTGTGCATGTGCTGCGTATGGTTTGTAAATAATTGAAATGAATAGTCGGAAAATCGCATGAGCAGTGCTCCCGTATTTCTGATCTGCACCCCCGGTCCCTCAGACTGCCTGCTGAAACCGTCAAGTCAGAAAATGACCCATTTTAGTCATCTATACAAAGAATACGCCCTTGTCTCAGCTCATCCACTGCTGAAACCCTCATCCATGCCTTTGTTACCTCTAGACTTGACTGTTCCAACGCACTCCTGGCTGGCCTCCCACATTCCACCCTACGTAAACTTGAGGTCATCCAAAACTCGGCTGCCCGTGTCCTAACTCGCACCAAGTCCCGTTCACCCATCACCCCTGTGCTCGCTGAGTGACATTAGCTTCCGGTTAAGCAGTGCCTCGATTTCAAAATTCTCATCCTTGATTGCAAATCCCTCCATGGCCTCGCCCCTTCCTATCTCTGTAATCTCCTCCAGCCCCACAATCCCCCGAGATATCTGAGCTCCTCTAATTCTGGCCTCTTGAGCATCCCTGATTATAATTGCCCAACCATTGGTGGCCGTGCCTTCTGTTGTCTAGGCCCTAAGCTCTGGAATTCCCTCCCTAAACCTCTCCACCTCTACCTCCTCTTTCCTCCTTTTAAGACGCTCCTTAAAACCTACCTCTTTGACCAAGCTTTTGGTCACCTGCCCTAATTTCTCCTTATGTGGCTCAGTGTCAAGTTTTTTGTCTTAAAATACTCCTGTGAAGCGCCTTGGGACGTTTTACTACGTTAAAGGCGTTATATAAATACAAGCTGTTGTTGTTATTGTTGATTCTTCCTCCTTCCTAAACCAGCAATAAATAGGTTGGCAAATCACTTTTTCAGTAAGGTAGTGCTGCTTTAGTACAAACCTCTTGTTAATGGGGGTCATTTCAACATTGTGCGATAGTGTAAAATGGGTGGATAGTGAACCGGCAGCCCGTTCGACTTCAATGGGGGAAAAATAATCAGGGGAGAGATGTAAAACGGGCTGCTGATTCGCTATCGCCCGTTTTACATTGTCGCACACAGTCAAAATGTGATTCATTGAGTTTGACAGAAGGCAGATTATTTGAAGATAGAATCTGGAAACCAAACATGAGATTCTAAATTAAATATTATATGCTCATCAGCTAAATTAAAGCTAAGAGTAACATCTTTGCACCGCTTTGTGATGGCCACGTGAGTCCGACTGGTACCTGTCCAAGCGGGTGGCCCGATTGGCATTCCTCCGTAGCTGGCAAGTTTTTTGATTTTTCATATTGTTCCACTAGCACATAAAAGATTTTGCTGGCAAACATGGTCATCTTTGTCCTTTCACTTGGGTCACTTTTTTTCACCTGCTTTAACTGCCTATTTGTCAGCAAAGGCCAAGGGCAGACCTCCATGGCCTTCTAGACTGTTCTCCACCGGACATCCCAATCATCACATGGTAGGGAGAAACTACCTTCATAAAATGTCTTTACATAGAAAACTTGGGGGAGGAGAAGAGGATTTATTTTATTGAAAAACCCAAGTGAAATGCTGAAGAACCTCTGGGTAGGACACCACCAAGGTTGAAACGAGCAGAGGCGATGAGGCAAATCTAGCGGTGGTTGGATGATGCCGAGCTTAAGTTTTAAACTGGAAGAGCCATATTGTTTCCTCCCCAGTAAGTGTTTTTGCACTTGCATCCATTTTCACTGTGTCCATATTAAAGCACTAATATAATGCAAATAGGTTTGAGGTATGCAGTGTGTTGCATAACCAGGTTGGAGGAACTGGGCCCAGTGTGAGTCAGCGCCTCCAGGCGAAAGCAGAGAAATTCCAGTCTGAATCTGAATTTTGCGGCTGATTGCATTGAAAAGGAAAGAGAAAGAGTCAGAATGTGCAAACATTCTGCATTAATACCAATAAAAGATGACCAGAGGCAACTAGAAGTAAATAGTCACAAGTGTAGTCTCCAGTGAAATCTTCAGGCCAGTTATTACAAAAGACACAATCTAAATGACTTTATAATCAGGCATTACAGTAGTTACAGGATTGTAGTAATCACCAGGCATATGTAAATATGTCTCATCATTCATTGTCAAAGTACATTTGGTTCTACAGTAATTCTATTTGTGATTAAAAATATTTCTAAAACCTGGCTCACATGACACCAGTAGCTTGGCTTTGTCCTGTTAAAGCTTTCGTAGTGTCCTGGATCCTCTAATCAACTGCAATAATTTAATTTTGTTGAGCGATTTTTTTTTAGCTCTGTGATATAATAACAGATAACGCAATTTGTAATGTAATTACTTACAGTTCACTTGGAAAGATAATGCCCACTGAGTGTGACAAAGTACATACTCCATCCATCTGCATTTTCAAATCTGGTCTGGAATAAGGTGTTATTGGGTAGCAGAGAGAGAACAGTCTGCCTTGATTCTTACTTCTTAAATTCTAATTACCCAGTGGATACATCGAGTCTACTTTTCTCCTTCCATTAGAAGCACTCCTCCAAGATTCAAGATTAAGTATTGGCTACTAATTAACAAGTCCCAAGTTTTAACACTGATTTTATTTCATCCATTTTAAAAAAAATTTAAATTGCCCAATTATTCTCCCTTGCTTGAGACATACTAGCACCATAATAATAATTCAACTTTATTGTCATTGCACAAGTACATGAACAACGAAATGTGATTTGCAAGCTCCCATGACTGGGAGAAGCAAAGCCGCTGCGTCGGTGCGCGCTGTCATTCCATTTCCACCATTCCTCCTGTCCGACAATCTTCAGCCCACCGCCCGGGCCTGCTCACCAGCCGCTCCTCCCGTGGCTCCTTCCGTGACCTTCTCACCAACCGCCCCTCCTCGGGGCTCCTTCCGTGACCTTCTGCACCTGGTCTTCCCTGATGGTCACCCCTCCAGGTACTAACCAGGCCTGGCTCTGCTTAGCTTCCAAGCCTTGCCAGTGACCCTGTCCCTAGTCCCAGGAACAGGGAACATTCCTGGAGTGGGAGGAGTCATTCACTCGGAGCTGCATGGGAGACACTCGGGAGTGACATCGGCTTGCCAACCCTCCAGGATTGCCCAGGAGTCTCCCATATTAAGACTGATCTCCAGGACACTGCTGCAAGCAACCCAGGAGAAAAGTCATAGGGCAATAAAAATTTAAAAAATTCTTGGAACACTTTTGTTCATTTCGTTATAAAATTATCGGACATGGGTAAAAAAAACCAGCTGTTTGGTTGACAGTCAAGAATCATCCAGAGAGCGGTGAGAATGTGGAACTCGTTACCACGGGGAGTGGTTGAGGTGAATAGTATAGATGCATTTAAGGGGAGGCTAGACAAGCATATGAGGGGGAAGGGAATAGAGGGTTATGCTGATAGAGTTAGATGAGGAATGATGGGAGGAGACTCGAGTGGAGCATAAACACCGGCATGGACTGCTTGGGCCGAATGGCCTGTTTCCCTGCTGTATATTCGGGTAATAAATGGTCTATTCGCTTTCCAATTGCCGTGGGAACGTTGTGTACCGTGAGCATAGACATTTCTTTCTTTTTTTACCGTGAGCATGGACATTTTGGGCGACCGATGACAAGAGTGCGGGGGCGGGGTAGTTGGACGCAGGAGGTCGTGTGGTGACACCTCCAGGAATATTTCCCCTTAATAACAACAGAAAATGCTGGAAAAACTCAGCAGGCCAGGCAACATCCGTGGAGAGAGAAATAGAGTCAACGTTTCAGGTCAAAACCCTCTGTCAATATTTCCCCTTGTTCTGGACTCGTCCACCAAAGGAAGTCGTTTCTCTCTATCTACCCTATCAAGTCCTTTAATCAGCTTAAACACCTCAATTAGATCACCCTATTCTTCTATACTCAGGGGCATTCGGAAAGGGGGCGCCAGGGAGTGCAACAGAAAGAGGCGCAGTCAGGGAGGGGTGTTGAAGCTTTTGAACGCTTCACAATTTTCACTGACGCTGCTCGTTTTATTGCGATGGGAGCTCCATCCTGTGTCAGTGATTTATAAAGAGATGTTTGACAGCGCGGGGATGCCCTCAGAGTTTCGTCAGAAGGCAGGATCAATTCCCCTCTTATCTGGTTTCAATCTGTGACAAGAATAGCTTGAAACTATTTTCAGATGACAAACGGAAACGTGCAAGAAAAGCAGAGAAGGAAAATAAAAGACTCCTCCTTTTGTACTGCTGCGGTGAATTCAAACACTTGGCTAAAGAGAAAAGGAACAAGGAAAAACCAGAGTGAAACAGTGTTAGAGAGTAACGAGAATAATAGAAAGTGGCCACCTGCTGCCCTCCGGTACACCTCGAGCTTGTTCTTCATGTGTAATCCTTGATATTGAGCGAGTGATTGTCAGCTGCCGGCTGACTGTTTCATGCCTGTAATATGGAAAGCCGGCAGTTGGAAATCAGGCAGCACCTCAGCCACCCCACCGATGCAATCTTCAGGCTGGCCTGCAAATGAGCGAGTAGCCGCTATTCGCGTGTGAGCCTGGACAATGGTTGTTTGCTGGTTGGAGAAGCAACACAGCCCAGCCCAATCCCGTCCTCCATTTGCAATTTTTGGGTATAGATTCACCCTGGTGGAATATGTCCAACCAGAGGTGGCAAGCCCTTGTGTTTTTTTTTTATGTGTGCAGCAACTTTGAAGATGTGATTGTGCCAAGGCTTGCCATTGCATGTTGCCGCTGTAGTGTGTGCCCCAGTGCAAAACTGGCTCTTGGTAGAAGCAAGGCCTCTACTCCTGGGCTTTTTCAACTGCCCCAACCCCCATCCCGTGCTGGCTACATTGATGCATGGGCCAAGCAATGCATCACAAAATTTACCCTTGCGTACCTGAGGTATTTATTTTCCTGATGACCCAGGGAGCTCCCTTGTGCATTGTTAATTTTCCCTTTTTGATCAGAAGAATGTGGAATGTGAAAGACCAGTAAACCCATTCAGTGCACCCCATCATCTCAATCCTCTTTCAGATGCTGATCTGACTGTGTTCACAGTATTGCCAAGCCTATGTTCTCCCAGATGCAGGAGGGAAAACAAATCCAAGTAGTTTCCTTTTCCCTCTGAGTTTATGTTTGAAAATCCGAATGGCTCTGACTGAATCTGAACACACAAAACTGAAGTCATGCTCCTGAATATATATTACTGACCTTTTAAAAACCCTTTTACAGTATGATTGAATACTTTAATGGATTAAGTGTGTACTGACGTTCGAAACAGAGCACAAGCTGTGAGATTAATGTTCAAACCCTCTGACCTCCTCTAAGTTGGGAAGAGACTGTATATTTAGCAGATTTTCACCCAATGTAGTGTCATCTCCTATAAAAAAAAAACAAAATCTGATTGATTGAAAAGTGTATCCTCAGATTTTGATTAAGGGCAATTGAGTTCAGTTAAGCTGATTTTAATGTTGTATTGCTTTTCTAATGCCACACTGGATTCAGCCAAAGGCTGTAAGGAAAACCAGCTTTGTGTGCTATGACCAAGATGAAAATGAGCTGGACTCGCACTGTTTATGTCGACCCGAACACACACATACTCACTGTCACTCATTCTGTCAATTCAATTCAATTCAAATCGCTTTATTGGCATGACAAGTTACATCTTATGTTGCCAAAGCATCGGAAAACATTCATGTTTGTTCACAAAAATACAGATCTATCCATACAGTGTATAAACAGATATATCCCTGAGTGTATAAATATACTTTCATATAATTTATATATACTCTTTTCTTATCTTTAGTGGTTGTCCCTCTGTTTATGGCAAGCTGTAAGATAGTGTGCTGCTAGTGTTACGCAATTTCTCTCTTCTCCTAGTAGGTATGGGAGTTTTTGGTCGTCATTCAAATTTCTGAATTCCGGGCATATTTTTGTGAATTTTGGGTAGAAATTCTCCCTTATGCCCTGATATTTTCTACAAGCTGTGAGGAAGTGCATCTCTGTCTCCACCACTCCCTGACTCTTCCCTTCCCCACACACTTGCTGTTTTTGTGTCTATCTTTCTTTCTCTCACTTGCTGTTTCTGTCTGTCTCTTGCTTTCAATCATCTCCATATACTATTGTTTCAGTATGTTTATCCATCTTCCTCTCTATATATCTCTCTCCTCCCTCCACACTTGCACTTTCTGTGTTTGTCTCTCTCACTCTCTCCTCCCTGTGCACTTGCTGTTTCTGTCTCCCATTTTCACTGTATTTCTTGCTCTCTCACCTTCTATAAATCATGCAAACTCAACCTTTACTTTCATCACTTTCCTCTCGGGTGCCAAAGCGGATCTCTTAAGTGTTCCAATATCCTCCTTTACAAAATATTGGATTATGTGAGAGATTCATGCCCCTGAGCAGCTCACTTATAGTTGAAACATCTCACAATCTAAGTGTCAGCCGTGGCACAGCGGGCAGCACCCTCACTTTTGAGTTAGAGGGTTGTGGGTTCAAGTCCCACTCTAGAGATTTGAGCACAAAAATCTAGGCTGACACTCCAGTGCAGTACTGATGGAGTGCTGCACTGTTGGAGGTGCTGTCTTTCGGCTGAGACATTAAACTCTCAGGTGGATGTAAAAGATCACATGACACTATTTCAAAGAAGAGCAGGGGAGCTATCCCCGTGTCCTGGCCAATATTTGTCCCTCAATCAACATCACTAAAACAGATTATCTGGTCATTGTCACATTGCTGTTTATGGGAGCTTGCTGTGTGCAAATTGACTGCTGCGTTTCCTACATTACAACAGTGACTACACCTCAAAAAGTACTTAATTGGCTATAAAGTGCTTTGGGAAGTCCTGAGGTTGTGAAAGGTGCTATATAAATGCAAGTTCTTTCTTTTTCTCATGGTGGTGTCAATGCAGACAACATATGAGTATGGCCAGCATGACAGTGGATTAATTACTTGACTCTCTTAGGCAGCCATTCCCCCTCTTCCTGTTTGTCATTTCTCTTACCATCTGCCATTTGCTCTCTCCCAAATCAGCCATTGACTCTTCATCTTCTACTTTTGGAGAATGTAAACGAAAATGACAAAAGGTGGTGAGAATTCCTGGAGCCTCACCGTGCTGCTGCTGCAAGTGGTGAGCTGGGACCTGCAGAGGTCATTATAACTTGAAAACTTTGATCAGATCACCCCTTAACCTTCTAAATTCTAGGGAATACAACCCTAATTTGTGTAATCTCTCCTCGTAACTTAACCCTTGAAGCCCAGGTAATGGGGCCATTATGCAGAGATTAGACAAGCATGTAGTAAAGGCAGAGTGGTTTTAATGGAGGATTTTAACTTTCATATAAATTGGGATAAGCAGACTAGCACCTGTCAGAAAGGTAGTGAATTTCTTGAGTGCGTCCGGGATAGTTTTCTACAACAATATTTCCTAGAGGCAACAAAGGAGCAAGCCATATTAGATTTAGTAATGAGTAATGAGCCAGATTTAGTTAACAGCCTAACTGTGCGTGAACATTTATCCAATAGCGATCATAACATCATCGAGTTCAATGTAGCGTTTGAATGGGAGAAACTTGAAACAGATACTAACATTCTAGATTTAGGTAAGGCCAACTTCAATGGGATGAGACAGAGACTGTCCACAGTAAACTGGGTGTTATAAATCTCATCATTCATCAAGTAACTACTCGTGAAATAACGCTGGACGGCCAGCTGGTGGCGCCGTCCAAGGAGTATAAATACTCGGGCGTCGGCCCCAGCTTGTCAGGGACATTTTGTAAGACAAGGAACTAGTGAAGTACAACTAGACCTCCATGTTCTGAAACAAGTTGATTAAAGCCTTGCTTTATACTCGAACCAAGTGCGTAGTGAGTTTTATTACGTCACTGGGCAAATCTGTTAATGAGTAAAATGACAGAAGTTCAGTGGGAGATGTTCAAAAAAGAATGTAAGGTGATACAGTTTATACCCCTGAGGGGCAAGAGCTCTACTTGCCCAAAAAAAACCAGCCATGGATGACTAAAGAGGGAAGGGACTGCATAAAAGTAAAAGAAAAAGCAGACAAAAAACGCAAAAAATAGCACAGATCCTGGCAAATGGGAAAGATACAAAGAACAGCAAAGTGTCACAGAACAGATAGTAAGACCAACAAAAAGGGAGTATGAAAGGAAACTTGTAAGGGATATCAAACTCAACACTTGATTTTACAATTACATTAGGTAAAAGAGGGTAGTCAGGAGCAATGTTGGCCCCTTAAAACTGATAGCGGTGATATTATCAATGATAATAAGGAAATGGTGGACATGTTGAATAATTACTTTGCGTCAGTATTTACAGTAGAGGAAAAAAGGACTGGCATTTATATAGCGCCTTTCGCGACCATCGGATGTCTCAAAGCGCTTTACAGCCAATGGATGGCATGCCAGAAATCCCAGGGAAACTAAATCAGGGACAGGGACTCAATAAAATTAATGTAAGTAAAATAACAGTAATGAAGAAAATAATGGCTTTAAAGAGTGACAAATCCCCAGGACAGGTGGTTTCCATCCCAGGGTTTTAAAGGAAGTAGGTGGGCACATTGCAGATGCCCTAACTATAATCTTCCAAAGTTCTCTCAATTCAGGACCATTCCTTTAGATTGGAAAATTGCACATGTCACTCTGCTATTTAAAAATGGTGAGCGAGAGAAACCGGGGAATTATAGACCAGTTAGCCTAACATCTGTTGTCAGGAAATTGCTACAGTCTATAATTAAGGATAGGGTGATTGAACACATCGAAAATTTTCAGTTGATCAGAGAGAGCCTGCATACATTTGTGAATCTGATTGAATTTTTTTGAGGAGGTGACGAAAGTAGTGAACGGGAATGTCTATGGATGTTATTTATATGGACTTCCAGAAGGCATTTGATAAAGTCCCACATAAGAGACTGTTAACTAAGGTAGAAGTCCAAGGAATAGAGGGCAAACTATTGACCTGGTTAGGAAATTGGCTGAGCGGCAGGAGACAGGCAGTAGAGATAATGGGTAGGTACTCAAATTGGCAGGATGTGACAAGTGGTGTTCCACAGGGATCTGTGTTGGGGCCTCAACTATTCACAGTATTTATTAACAACTTGGATGATGGCATAGAAAGTCATATATTTAAATTTGCCGATGACACAAAGATAGGTGTAATTGTAGGCAATGTAGATGAAAGTATAAAATTACAAAGGGATATTGATAGGTTAAGTGAATGGGCAAAACTGTGGCAAATGGATTTCAATGTAGGCAAATGTGAGGTCATCCACTTTAGACCTAAAAAGGATAGAACAGGGTACTTTCTAAATGGTGAAAAGCTAAAAACAGTGGTGGTCCAAAGAGACTGGGGGGGGGGGGAGTCCAGGTACATAGATCATTAAAATGTCATGAACAGGTACAGAAAATAATCAAAAAGGCTAACGGGATGCTGGCCTTTATATCTAGAGGACTAGAATACAAGGGGGTAGAAGTTATGCTGCAGCTGTACAAAACCCTGGTTAGACCACACCTGGAGTACTGTGAGCAGTTCTGGGCACCACACCTTAGGAAGGATATATTGGCCTTGGAGGGAGTGCAGCGTAGGTTTACCAGAATGATACCTGGACTTCAAGGGTTAAGTTATGAGGAGAGATTACACAGATTAGGGTGGTATTCCCTAGAATTTAGAAGGTTAAGGGGTGATCTGATCGAAGTTTTCAAGTTATTAAGGGGAACAGATGGGGTAGATAGAGAGAAATTATTTCCGCTGGTTAAGGATTCTAGGACTAGGGGGCATAATCTAAAAATTAGAGTCATTTCAGGAGTGAAATTAGGAAACACTTCTACACACAAAGGGTGGTAGAAGTTTGGAACTCTCTTCCACAAATTGCAATCGATGCTAGATCAAGTGTTAATTTTAAATCGGAGATTGATAGCTTTCTGTTAACCAAAGGTATTACGGGATATGGGCCAAAGGCGGGTGTATGGAGTTAGGTTGCAGATCAGCCATGATCTCATTGAATGGTGGAGCAGGCTCGAGGGGCTGAATGGCCTCCTCCTGTTCCTTTGTTATGGCACAGAGTGAGCATCTGTCCTGTGTGGGGCTGGGAATATCGAGGCACAGGTCATTACGACCACAGACAAGTTAATTTTCTTCATAATACACAGGCGAAAATGTTTCTAAAGGGAATCGATTGTTCTGCGATCGATTGGGAAACCTGCATTTGGCCCTTACTGCCATGGTGGTAAAGTTGGTATTCCTGCTTCATGGTATTTCCGCCTCATTGAGTTAACAACAGGAAACGGGTGAGCACAAGAAGCACCCACCCTGGCTAGAATTTTCCTATTAACTCCTATTATGTCTCCATTAACCCAAGGCTGAGCTCAGACAAGGTTTAATTACTGCAGTTTATTTTCGAGAAGTCGGATTTTAATCCATGCCCTTATTAATAGAACTGATTCTTTTTCAGCTTTCACACTGAAGTCGTTTTAATGACCCTATATTTTCAGATTCCAGTCATTATATTTTACCCACTTCCAAGTAAGAGCTAAAGAAATCTGCCTGTGGGTGGGGCTGGGTGGTTTGGTGGTGGGGAAAGAGCTTGTTCTCGGACTATGTACAGCGGAGATTAAGATCGGTAAGGTGTGAGCTGCAATCTGTGGCAATCTCAAGATCAAGAGCTCTCAGGCAGCCCCAGACTTATATTTTCAAACAAAGGAAATGATGCAGAAATTCGAAGTGTGAGATTTAGTCTTTACATTTTCTACTCATTCAGAGAAAGTTCCTGCCTGCTGGCATCTGTCACTCAATTTCAGCATCAAGCACCCGCAGAGGAGAGCAGGCTTGGCACAGGGAGCCATGTCATAAGTCTCTCCAGTCCATCCGACATTGTCACTTGCCTCCGTAACATTAGAAGAGCACCACCTACTGCATCATTGTGGTAATTACACCTCCTGCAAAGTCAAACTATCTGTATAAAGAAAGACTTGCATTTATATAGCACCTTTCACGACCACCGGACGTCCCAAAGTGCTGTACAGCCAATGAAGTACTTTTGGAGTGTAGTCACTGTTGTAATGTAAGAAACGCGGCAGCCAATTTGCACACAGCAAGCTCCCACAAACAGCAATGTGATAATGACCAGATAATCTGTTTTAGTGATGTTGATTGAGGGATAAATATTGGCCAGGACACTGGGGATAACTTCCCTGCTTTTCTTCGAAATAGGGCCATAGGCTCTTTTACGACCACCTGAGAGGGCAGATGGGGCCTTGGTTTACTGTCTACTCCGAAAGATGGCACCTCAGACACTGCAGCACTCTCTCAGTACTGCACTGGATTGTCAACCTGGATTTTTGTGCTCAAGTCTCTGGAGTGGGACTTGAACCCACAACCTTACTGACTCAGAAAGGACAGTGCTACCCACTGAGCCACAGCTGACACTGAAAGAGAGCCCAGCCCCGTGTTATGCTCCTCTTGCTCTATGTGGGAATTCAGGGACGCTGCCAGTGTCCCTGATGACCACGTGTGCCAGAAATGCATCCAGCTGCAGCTACTAACGGGCCGTATTGAGGCGCTGGAGCTGCGGATGGATGGGTTGGGGAGCATTCACGATGCTGAGAGGGTCGTGGATTACACATTTGATGAGTTGGTCACGCCGCAGGGTAGGGCTGCACAGGCAGAAGGGAAATGGGTGACCACCAGGCGGAGCAGTAGAAGCAGGCAGGTAGTGCAGGAGACCCCTGTGGCCATCCCCCTTTCAAACAGGTATACCAATTTGAATACTGTTGAGGGGGATGACTCACCAGAGGAAGGCAGCAGCAGCCAACTTCCTAGCACCGGGGGTGTTGCTGCTGCTCAGGAAGGGAGGAAAAAGAGTGGGAGAGCAATAGTGGTAGGGGATTCTATCGTAAGGGGAACAGATAGACGGTTCTGTGGCCGTAGACATGACTCCAGGATGGTTTGTTGCCTCCCTGGTGCCAGGGTCAAGGATGTCACTGAACAGCTGCAGGGCATTCTCAAGGGGGAGGGTGAACAGGCAGAGGTCGTAGTTCACATTGGGACCAACGACATAGGTAGGAAGAGGGATGAGGTCCTGCAACAAGAATTTAGGGAGCTAGGTAGCAGATTAAAGAGCAGGACCTCAAAGGTTGTAATCTCTGGATTACTCCCGGTGCCACGTGCTAGTGAGTATAGGAATAGGAGGATAGAGCAGATGAATGCGTGGCTAAAGAGTTGGTGCAGGAGGGAGGGCTTTAGTTTCCTGGATCACTGGGCCTGCTTCTGGGAAAGGTGGGACTTGTACAAGTCGGACGGGTTGCACCTGAACCAGAGAGGGACAAATATCCTTGCGGGGAGGTTTGCTAGCACTGTTCGGGGGGGTTTAAACTAAAATGGCAGGGGGTTGGGAACCTGAGCAGGGAGACAGAGGAAAAGAAAACAGGGATAAAAGCAAAAGATAGGAAGGAGAAAAACAAATGTGGCAGTCAGAGAAATCAACGATTTAAATCAAACGTGGCCACAGTAAATAATAATTCTAATAAGTTTAAGAGCGTTAAAAAAACAAGCCTGAAGGCTTTGTGTCTTAATGCGAGGAGCATTTGTAATAAGGTGGATGAATTGGCTGCGCAAATAGAGGTAAACGAATATGATTTGGTTGGGATTACAGAAACGTGGCTCAAAGATGGCCAAGACTGGGAACTCAACATCCAGGGGTATTCGATATTCAGGAAAGATAGGCAAAAAGGAAAGGGAGGTGGGGTAGCATTACTGGTTAAAGAAGGGATTAATACAAATGTAATGAAGGATATTAGCTCTGATGATGTGGAATCTGTATGGGTAGAATTGAGAAATACTAAAGGGAAAAAAACATTAGTGGGAGTGGTATATAGACCTCCAAACAGTAAGGTGGAGGTTGGGGATGGCATTAAAAGGGAAATTAAAGAAGCGTGCAATAAGGGCACAGCAGTCATCATGGGTGACTTTAATCTACATATAGATTGGGCCAACCAAATTAGTAACAATACTGTGGAGGAGGAATTCCTGGAGTGTTTACGGGATGGTTTCCTGGACCAATATGTCGAGGAACCAACCAGAGATCAGGCCATCTTAGACTGGGTATTATGCAACGAGAAAGGATTAATTAGCAATCTTGTTGTACGAGGCCCCTTGGGTCAGAGCGATCATAATATGATCGAATTCTTCATTAAGATGGAGAATGAAGTAGTTGACTCCGAGACAAGGGTCCTCAATTTAAATAAAGGAAACTACAATGGTCTGAGGAGTGAGTTGGGTAGGATTGAGTGGGGAATGGCGCTCAAAGGGTTGACGGTGGATAGGCAATGGCAAACATTCAAAGATCAAATGGATGAGCTACAGAATTTGTTCATCCCAGTTTGGCGTAAAAATAAAATAAAAAAGGTGACTCAACCGTGGCTAACAAGGGAAATTAGGGATAGCATAAGATCCAAGGAGAGGACATATAAATTGGCTAGAAAAAGCAATAATCCGGAGGATTGGGAGAAGTTTAGGAGTCAACAAAGGAGGACAAAGGGATTAATTAAGAAGGGGAAAATAGAATGAGAGTAAGCTTGCAGGGAACATAAAAACTGACTGTAAAAGCTTTTATAAATATGTGAAGAGAAAAAGATTAGTGAAGTCAAGCGTAGGTCCCTTACAGTCAGAATCAGGGGAATTTATAATGGGAAACAAGGAAATGGCAGACCAACTAAATGCATACTTTGGTTCTGTCTTCACAAAGGAGGACACAAATAACCTCCGAGAGATGCCGGGGAACATAGGGTCGGATGAAAGCGAGGAACTGAAAGAAATCAGTATTTGTAGGAAAATGGTGTTAGGAAAATTGATGGGATTGAAGGCCGATAAATCCCCAGGGCCTGATGGTCTACATCCCAGGGTACTTAAGGAAGTGGCCCTAGAGATAGTAGATGCATTACTGATCATCTTCCAGAACTCGATAGACTCTGGAACGGTACCCATGGATTGGAGGGTAGCTAATGTTACCCCACTATTCAAAAAAGGTGGTAGAGAAAAAGCAGGGAATTATAGACCGGTAAGCCTGACATCGGTAGTGGGGAAAATGCTAGAGTCTATTATAAAAGATGTAATAGCTGGGCACTTGGAAAGCAGTGACAGGATCGGACAAAGTCAACATGGATTTACAAAAGGTAAATCATGCTTGACTAATCCACTGGAATTTTTTGAGGATGTAACTGGTAAAATAGATAAGGGAGAACCAGTGGATGTGGTGTATTTGAACTTTCAGAAGGCCTTCGATAAGGTCCCACACAAGAGATTAGCGTGCAAAATTAAGGCACATGGGATTGGGGGCAAGGTATTGACTTGGATAGAGAACTGGTTGGCGGACAGAAAGCAAAGAGTTGGAATAAACGGGTCGTTTTCCGAGTGGCAGGCAGTGACTAGTGGGGTACCGCAAGGATCGGTCCTAGGACCCCAGCTGTTCACAATATATATTAATGATCTGGACGAGGGAATTGGATGTAATATCTCCAAATTTGCAGATGACACAAAGCTGGGCGGGAGGGTAAGCTGCGAGGAGGATGTCGGGAAACTCCAGTACGATTTGGACAGGTTGGGTGATTGGGCAGAAATATGGCAAATGCACTATAATGTGGATAAATGTGAGGTTATCCACTTTGGTGGCAAAAACAGGAAGGCAGATTATTATTTGAATGGCAATAGATTGGGAGAAGGGGAAGTACAAAGAGACCTGGGGGTCCTTGTGCACCAGTCGCTGAAGGTAAGCATGCAGGTGCAGCAGGCGGTTAAGAGGGCAAATGGTATGTTGGCCTTCGTAGCAAGAGGGTTCGAGTACAGGAACAAGGATGTCTTGCTACAGTTGTACAGGGCCTTGGTGAGACCGCACCTTGAATATTGTGTGCAGTTTTGGTCACCTTACCTGAGGAAGGACGTTCTTGCCATGGAGTGAGTGCAGCGAAGATTCACCAGGCTGATACCTGGGATGGCAGGAATGACGTATGAGGTGAGATTGTGTCGATTGGGCTTGTACTCACTGGAGTTTAGAAGATTGAGAGGGGATCTCATCGAAACCTATAAAATTCTGTCAGGTCTGTACAGACTAGATGCAGGAAGGATGTTTCTGATGGCCGGGGAGTCCAGAACCAGGGGTCATAGTCTAAGGATAAGGGGTAACCCATTTAGGACTGAAATGAGGAGGAATTTCTTCACCCAGAGAGTGGTGAACCTGTGGAATTCTCTGCCACAGAGGGCGGTGGAGGCCAGTTCATTAAATATATTCAAGAAAGAGTTGGATATATTTCTTGAGGCTAAAGGGATCAAGGGATATGGGGAAAAGGCAGGGACAGGGTACTGAATTGGATGATCAGCCATGATCATGTTGAATGGCGGAGCAGGCTCGAAGGGCCAAATGGCCTACTCCTGCTCCTATCTTCTGTGTTTCTATGTTTCTAAACCTAGTGCTCAGTTATAAACAGTTGCATGCTGTGAACCCAGCCCATTAAGGATTGCTTCAGCGCTGGCAAAAAAACTTTGGGGGCGATTTTTAATTCAAGGCACACAACGATTACTGTTAATCATCGTTATTGTAACACCCGCCCATTGTTACTGCTGTGGGGCCGAAGTAGGGTTGACGACTCTGATTGGACGTAGTCATGGAGCTATCGTCACATGACCCTCCCCCATCCAACCACATCGTCCCCACGCTCCCATCTTCGGTCGCCCTGCACAACCATCCTCCGGCACATCACCTTTCCATACCAACTGGAAAGTGAACAGACTCTTGTCTATATGTGTAAAAGATACATTATGCCATAAAAGTTACATTCTAATAAAGAATGACTTGCATTATAATCTCCCCTTGACATTCAACGGCATTACCATCGCTGAATCCCCCACTATCAACATCCTGGGGGTTACCATTGATCAGAAACTGAACTGGACCAGCCATATAAATACTGTGGCTACAAGAGCAGGCCAGAGGCTGGGAATTCTGCAGCGAGTGTCTCACCTCCTGACTCCCCAAAGCCTTTCCACCATCTACAAGGCACAAGTCAGGAGTGTGATGGAATACTCTCCACTTGCCTGGATGAGTGCAGCTCCAACAACACTCAAGAAGCTCGACACCATTCAGGATAAAGCAGCCCGCTTGATTGGCACTCCATCCACCCCCTTCAATATTCACTCCCTCCACCACCGGCGCACTGTGGCTGCAGTGTGTACCATCTACAAGATGCACTGCAGCAACTCGCCAAAGCTCCTTCAACAGCACCTTCCAAACCCGCGACCTCTACCACTTAGAAGGACAAGGGCAGCAGACGCATGGGAACATCGCCACCTACAAGTTCCCCTCCAAGCCACACACCATCCTGACTTGGACCTGTATCGCCGTTCCTTCACTGTCGCTGGGCCAAAATCCTGGAACTCCCTTCCTAACAGCATTGTGGGTGTACCTACACCATATGGACTGCAGCGGTTCAAGAAGGCGGCTCACCACCATCTTCTCAAGGGCAATTAGGGATGGGCACTAAATGCAGGCCTAGCCAGCGACGCCCACATCCCATCAATGAATTAAAAAAAATTTTTTTTTACCATGTCTTTCAAGTATGAATTTCACACAATTAGTTACTTTTTGGAAAGCAATGGTTGTTGTTATGTAGGCAAGCACGGCATCCAGCAAGATCCCACAACAGCAATGTCCAGCTAATCCTGTTTGCTGGTGTTGGTTGAGGGAGGAATATTGACCAGGAGACCATGGGAACCCACAGCTCTTCTTCAAATAGAGCACTGTACCTTTTAATGTCCACCTGAACCATGCAAAAACAGGACCATGGTTTAAAGCCTCATCTGAAGGCAGCACCTCCAATAGTTAGCACTCCCCCAATGCTAGTTTGAAATATCAGCCTAGATAATGCATTTAACACAGGGAGTGGGGCGTGAACCCACAGCCTACTAGCGCAGAGGTAATTCTAGTGAGCCAAACATTTCATAACTATTTTCCTACATTGCAACAGTGACTACTCTTCAAAAAGTACTTCATTGGATGTCCTGAGTTTTTTCTTTGGGTAGCGCCTCGGGACATTTTGCTACATTAAAGGCACTATATAAATGCAAGTTGTAGTGCAGTGTGGTATTGCGCCCTGGAGGAGTAGGAGATCCATCCAAGTTAGTGGAGAAAATCGACACTTGCCTATGAAAAAGCTGGAATGCTTGAATACTCTTAAAGGCATCAGCAGCACCAGATGGAGCGTTACAACAATTCTTACACTTCCTCAATGCTTCCAACCTCCTCCCCTTCCCTACACCAAGACAGCCAGAGATTGAGGGCTCAGGGGCACTGGAAGTGTATTCATGGTGTGCAGACTTGGTTCCAGCAGCTTTATAGCAAAGTTATATTTTGGCCTCGCAGTTTGCAAGTTGGCTGAGTTGCAGTCAGAGAGCAGATTGTTTTTTCTGTCAGTCGGCCAACTACTTTGGCCCACCAGCTGCAATCCTCCTCCATACAGCTCGGGGGATGTCATCGGTAAGACTTTGTTCCAATTCCTTTGGTGGCCAGCACGATGCTGCTGTTGGCCAGGGCACTCTTGATCATCGGAGATCATAGAAATTTACAGCACAGAAGGAGGCCATTCGGCCCATCGTGTCTGTACAGTCGAAAACGAGCTATCCAGCCTAATCCCACTTCCCAGCTCTTGGTCCGTAGCCCTGTAGGTTACGGCACTTCAAGTGCATATCCAAGCACTTTTTAAATGCGATGAGGGTCTCTGCCTCTACCACCCTTTCAGGCAGTGAGTTCCAGACCTCCACCACCCTCTGGGTGAAAACATTTCTCCTCAACTCCCCTCTAATCCTTCTACCAATTACTTTAAATCTATGCCCCCTGGTTATTGGCCCTTCTGCTGAGGGCAGTAGGTGCTTCCTATCCACTCTATCTAGGCCCCTCATAATTTTATACGCCTCAATAAAGTCTCCCCTCAGCCTCCTCTGTTCCAAAGGAAACAGCCCCAGCCTATCCAATCTTTCCTCGTAGCGAAAATTCTCCAGTCCTGCCAACATCCTCGTAAATCTCCTCTGCACCCCCTCTAGTGAAATCACATCCTTCCTGTAATGAGGTGAACAGAACTGCACGCAGTATTCTAGCTGTGGTCTAAATATTGTTTTATACAGTTCAAGCATAACCTCCCTGCTCTATGCTTATATTCTATGCCTCGGCTAATCTAGGCCCCTCATAATTTTATACAGCTCAATAAGGTCTCCCCTACAATAAGCACCACTCTTCTCAAAGACTGATCTCACGGAGAGTCCTGACACTCCTAAAGTTCTACTTAGTGCAATGTTTCATTTTTTTTCTACTAGTATAACTTTTAGTGTAGTTAGTTCCCAACCTTTTTAAATCAGGACCCTCATGGACAACCCCAATAGTGACAGAGATAAGAAGGAAGAAATAGAGATATCAGGGCAGATGTTCCTGTTTCTGTGCCTGGCGTACTAGATCACCTAGGCGCAGTGAACAGAGGAAATACGGGTGGGGAAAATCAAATGCCTATAAAGGAGCCCAAATGAATGGATGGAAAATTGGTCAGGTCCCCTCACGCTTTTCCCTGCACCATCTTGCTGTATACACTGCACCCAGGTGACCCCGCACCCACCTGCTCCCACACGCGCCCAGGAAAATCTGCCTCATTGAGTTAAATTTGGCAAGGCCCCATTTCCCCAGTGGGGCATTCCAAACAACCAGTGCATACGCGGAAAATAGTGAGCACACTGCCTGGGATTTTCCATTCAATGAAATCAAAACATCGGGGGACTGGAACTCGCCAACTGTATTCACACTGGGCAAGTAACGTGAATGATGATCGGATTATGGTTTGGACCTAATAGGCTGTAATTGAAAAGTGGTCTGCACCAGCTAACAGTAGAAACTTGTACCTACCGACAAGCAGCTGTTCATGTTTTTAAATGTGTTTTTCATTTCAAACAATATTTATAATTTGCAACTAATTCACACATCAGGAGTCATAGTTGAAAGATTGGACCACATCTCCTTTGCGTATGGGTTTTTGAGATAATAAACTATCGATTAAATGGTGATTTTTCACAAAATGTCGTGCTGCCGAGAAACCTGCCAGTTACGTGATGGGATCATAACCTCCTGTGCTGACCTCACTGGAGCTTGCGGACTTAGCGGGAAGGCATCTTATTTGGACGGGCTGGCCTGGCGAGTGCCTACACCACTACGGGTGCAACTTGGACACGTGACTGCCCAACACGACCAGAAACAGATTCCCTAAGGTGGACAGTCCCCCCCAACCTGATTTGACTAGATACTTAAGGGCACCGATACTGAAATTATTGGGCTGGTGGGATGGAGTGGGGTTGGGTGGGGGGATATTTGGGGGAGACATTCGGCATGTTAGTGCCTGGGGGGGGTGCTCTAACGGGTTTGCGGCAGGGCGGGGCGCGGCGACTGTAGCAACGCCCGCGAAATTCACCCGAGATTTTGCGCTGGCGCTAATATTTAGTGCCTTGGCCTTTAGTGGCTGCCAGATTGTGACGTCAATGAGTTTGGAACGCCCCGTTAAAGGCCCAGATGCAAAATTGACTGTTGCTCCCTGCCTTAGCGCCTGGCCTGAACAACGGCAGGAAGAGGGGGTGTGATGCAGTCGGAGGGCCGCTGTAGGAGCGGTATTTAAAGGTATAGTAATCTGGGATGTTATGATTAAGGTTATCCACCAGGTGGTGCTGTAGCCAATGCTGCTGTTAAGTTCAGAGGTTTGCTTCCTGTTAAGGTCAGAGGTTTGCTTCCTGTCAAGGTCAGCAAAGGTGGAATGCCAGGATGCAGGCATGATGTTTGTTACTCTGTTTGTTTAATAAAATACTCGTACTAGTTCCAAGATATCGCCTCTTCGAGTCCTTGTCTCATTACATGGATTTATCACATTTGGCGACGAGGTAAAAAGGACCCTGGATAAAGAAGAGAAGTCTGCCAGGACTTTTAAACAACAAAATCATGAGCTGAAGTTAGCTACCAGTTGGAAGAGAGCATGGCTGCCACGGTATGAACAGTTTCCGCCTTTGATAGCCAAGCACAAACTTGGGAGGAATACTGTGAAGTGTTGGGTTATTTTTTCAAAGCAAATAAAATAAATGATGCCGAAAAAAGGAAAGCCATTCTGCTTAGTTCAGTGGGAAGCCAGACCTACAGTTTGATGAGGAATCTGCTCAGTTCAGTCCTGAAAAGCCTGGAGACAAATCATTTGTTGAATTAGTGGCTTTGCTAAAAGAACATTTCAACCCTAAGCCTAGTGAGATTGTACAGCGGTTCAAGTTTAATTCAAGGAACAGGAAAGAGGAAGAGAGCGTAATGGACTATGTAGCGGTGTTGCGTAAATTAGCACAAGATTGCAATTATGGGAACAACCTGAAGGAAATGCTGCGAGATAGGCTAGTTTTCAGAATTATGGATGATCGAATGCAGCATAGATTATTATCCGAGACTGGGCTTGTAATGATATCAGCAAATAGTGATGGTATTTGCCTGTTTGATTATGATGCCTTACCAGCATATTTGCCTGTTTGATTATTTATGCCTTGCCAGCAGAGGGCATGTGAGAGAGGCAGAGTTTAGTTTTGGTTTCGTTTTAGATGGATCTCTAAGATGGTGTCTCCTGTAATGCTGTTAACTGAGTTGAACAAACTTTGATTAAAAGACATTCTATTTCATGAATGTGTCGTCATTGAACCCACATAGAAATCAATACATGGTGTCAGAAGTGATTGAAAGAGATGAAGAGGAAAAATCTGAAGTTAAATCAGCTCTCCACATATTAGCAAGCCAAAAGAGAACATCGTTACTTACCATTGGAGAATAGCTAACGAAGTGAAAAAATGGAAGGTTTACACCCACCGGCGAAGCTTCAGTTGACCGGTAATGTGGCTGAAAATTGGAGGAGATTCAAACAACGTTTGGAGTTGTATTTAGCGGCAATCGGAGCTGACGAGAAAAGTGATTAAATGAAAGCGTCAGTGTTCTTACATGTCGTGGGTGATGAAGCGCTGGAGGTGTATAATAACTTCACATTCGCTGCTGATGCAGACAAAATGAAGTTGGATAAAATAATGGAACAGTTTGAGGCCTACTGCATACCTAAACGTAACGTGATGTTTGAGAGGCACAGATTTTTCACATGTGTACAGAAAATGGGAGAGACTATTGATCAGTATGTGACTGAACTGAGAAGCAGAAGCAAATCGTGTGAATTTGGGGGACTGACAGACTCGCTGATAAAAGACAGACTGGTGTGTGGTATTCCAGATAATGGTCTAAGGGAAAGACTGCTAAGAGAGCAAGATCTAGACCTGGGAAAAGCCATAGCACTGTGTAGGGCTACAGAGACTGTGAAGTCACAGGCAAAAGAGCTGTTCAGTGACAGTAGCTGCAACGTGGATGCAGTGAAAAAGAACGGATACAGACTGTTTAACAAAAAGAGCGCCAATGTGAAAAAAGAGGCGTGGCCAGTGAACAAAAATGAAAGGGGCAATCGAAAGTCATGTAGTCGATGCGGTACACAGCATCCACCAAAAAAGTGTCCAGCATATGGTAAAACATGCAATAGTTGCAACAAAAACAACCATTATGCCCGTTGCTGTAAGAACCAAGCGCAACAAAGCAAGGTCCATGCAGTAGATGAAAGCGAGATAGAAGAGTTCTATGTGGATGTTGTGTCTGAAAACAAAAGAAAAAAGAGACTGGATGTTGACACTAAAAGTGAATGACATACACATTCCATTTAAATTGGATACTGGAGCACAAGTTAATGTGATATCAGAGACTGATTTTAAGAAAATTAGACCCAGACCAAAGATACATGGAATAAAAGTGAAAGTGACAGGATACTCAGGTACTGATATACCAGTGAAAGGAAGATGCATTGTCAAAGTGACACACAAGGACAGAGAGCACACGATAGCATTAATCGTGGTGCCAAAGGATGTGCAAGCCATACTAGGCTTAATAGCCTGTGAGAGACTGAACCTGGTAAAGAGAGTCCTCGTTGTGGAAAGCGAAGGAGAGACAGCCTATGATGAACTCATGAAAGAGTACAACGACCTATTTCAGGGTCTAGGCTGCCTTCCAGGAGAAGACACGATCAGAGTAGATAAAAGTATGCCAACGGTCATACATCCATGTAGAAAAGTTCTGTTTGCTCTTCAAAAGCAACTGAAGGCAGAGTTGGACAGGATGGAAAGCCTGAACGTGATTCAGAAGATAGATGAGCCAACTGAGTGGGTGAGTTCCCTCGTCGTTGTGGACAAAAAGAATGGAAAGCTCAGAATTTGCCTGGATCCAAGAGATCTAAACAGAGCAATAAAGAGAGAGCACTTCAAGCTTCCTACACGTGAAGAAAT
Organism: Somniosus microcephalus; assembly: GCF_052327205.1. Lineage (NCBI taxonomy): Eukaryota > Metazoa > Chordata > Chondrichthyes > Squaliformes > Somniosidae > Somniosus > Somniosus microcephalus. Next base: position 349,202,214 of record NC_140988.1, read on the forward strand.
CATGTCACAGTTTGCAAATGCAAAATATTTCAGCAAGTTAGATGCATCATCAGGATTTTGGCAGATGAAACTGGACGAGGCAAGTTCAAGACTGTGCACGTTCAACACTCCATTTGGCAGATACAGATTCCTAAGGTTACCATTTGGCATTGCCTCAGCTCCTGAAGTGTATCACAAAACTATCCATATGATCTATGAGCACCTGGAGGGAGTTGATACATCAATGGATGACATCATAGTATGGGGAACCATGAGAACTGAGCATGACGAGAGACTGAAAAAAGTGCTGGAAGCAACAAGGAAAACAAACCTGAAGCTGAATAGAGAGAAATGCCAGCTTGGGGTGACAGAACTGACATTCATGGGAGATATCCTTAGCAGTGAGGGCATCAGACCAGATCCCAGAAAGGTGTCCGCCATTGAGAATATGCCAAAGCCACAATGCAAAAAGGACGTGCAGAGGTTTAATGGAATGATCAACTACATGGGTAAATTCACATCCAACCTCTCAGAAAAGATGGCGCCACTGAGAAGACTAACTGAAAAGAACATAGAATGGGAATGGAATCATGAGCATGAGAAGTCATGGAGCGATCTAAAGAAACTGCTCACAGAGGAACCAGTTCTGAGGTTTTATGACCCAGCGAGACCCATCAAGATATCATCAGATGCATCACAGAGTGAGCTCGGTGCTGTTCTTCTGCAAAAATATGACTACTGGCAACCTATTGCATATGCATCGCGCTCGATGACAGATGCGGAGACGCGATATGCTCAAATAGAAAAGGAGCTGCTCAGCATCACATACGCCTGTGAAAGATTTCACCAGTTTGTGTCAGGACAAGCAATCAGTGTAGAGACTGACCATAAGCCCTTGATTGCATTGTTCCAAAAGCCACTAAATGGGTGTCCGCTTAGAATACAAAGAATGATGATCAGGCTGCAACGTTATACACTGAATGTTGCGTACACACCGGGCAAGCTGATGTATACAGCAGACACGTTGTACAGATCTGTTGAACCAGGAGAGCCCGCAAACACCAAAATGGATGAAAAAGTGAACGCCTACGTGGACATGATCACAAGTGCACTGCCCATAGCAGATGCAAAAATGGAGCTCATAAAGACTGAGACAAACAAAGATGAAACAATGAGACGACTGAGGAAAAGCATCTTGGATGGATGGCCCAACATGAAGCAAGACTGCTCACCTGATATAGCAGAGTACTGGAACTGCAGGGCGGAACTATCAGTGGCCGAAGACATCATCTACAAAGGAAGTAAAATAGTTATCCCAAAGAGTCTGAGAAAAGAGATGCTAAAAAGGATCCATGGAGGACATCTGGGAATCGAAAAGTGTAAGAAAAGAGCACGAGAGGTGATGTACTGGCCACGAATCAACCAAGATGTGACAAATGAGGTGTCAAACTGCACAATATGCCTGAAATATCGAGCAAGCAATCCGGTAGAACCACTAAAGCCACACCCAGTGCCAGACAGACCTTACCAGAAGGTAGGCGCTGACCTATTCGTATGTCAAGGAAAGGACTATCTTGTAGTCACAGACTATTACTCCCTGTATCCAGAGGTTTGTAGACTGTACACCACCACTGCAGATGCTGTGGTAAGATGTATGAAAGCCATATTCTCCAGACATGGCGTGGCAAGCGAGGTCTTCACAGACAATGGACCCCAGTTTTACAATGCAAGTTTCCGACACTTTGCCAAAGAGTGGGACTTTGTCCACACAACGTCAAGTCCTCACTATCCACAGTCCAATGGACTAGTGGAAAAATCGGTCCAGACAGTGAAAAGACTGATGTACAAGGCAAAAGACAGTGGAACTGACTTCTACCAGAGCATGCTTGTATACCGCACAACGCCGCTCAAGGGTGGTATGTCACCAGCCCAACTCCTTATGGGACGTCTGCTAAGGTCAAACCTACCCATCCCGGAGAACCTCCTGAAAACTAAAGAGGGGGAGAAAGTGAGGAAGTTCAAAGAACAACAGAAAGAAAAGCAAAAGTACTACTATGACAGAGGAACACAAAACCTACCTGAACTCCACACTGGTGACCAAGTAAGGTTCAAAGACAAAACAAACATATGGACTCAGAAGGGAACTGTCCTGAGTGAAGTTCAACCAAGATCATACACCATTCAGACAGATGAGGGTGCTGTTCTGCGAAGAAATCGTCGAGATCTTCTCATGGGACCAGCCACAGCAGGTCAAAAGACTGATACTGTTGAACAACCTGATCACACAGCAGGTCAAAAGACTGATACTGTTGAACAACCTGATCACACAGCTGAGAAATCATCATCTGAGGCAACAACTCAGATTCAAGGACAATCAATCAGAAAATCCTCAAGACGCGTGAAGCCTCCAGAGAGACTCATTGAGCAAGTTTAAGGACTCTTGTTATAGAAGGAAGTAATGTTATCTTATTCTCTCTTCAAGTTCTAGTGTATTTACATATTTCATGTGAACACACAAAACAAGGTTAAAAAACCTTGATCATGATAATGATAATATGAGTTCATTAATTGTTACAGTTAAAATGCAGAGTAATACAAAGAAAACATGTTGTTAGATAAAAGTAAAATACTTTTGTTTTAAGAAAGGGAGCTGTAATGATATCAGCAAATAGTGATGGTATTTGCCTGTTTGATTATGATGCCTTACCAGCATATTTGCCTGTTTGATTATTTATGCCTTACCAGCAGAGGGCATGTGAGAGAGGCAGAGTTTAGTTTTGGTTTCATTTTAGATGGATCTCTAAGATGGTGTCTCCTGTAATGCTGTTAACTGAGTTGAACAAACTTTAGGTTAAAAGACATTCTATTTCATGAATGTGTCATCATTGAACCCACATAGAAATCAATACAGGGCTTACTTATGAAAAAGCATTGGAACTTGCTCAAGCCATAGAGACAGCGAACCGAGATGTAAAAGAAATACAGGGTTCGGACAGAGCTAATGCTACGCAAGTTGCAGGTCAGGTTGTTGTGCACAAGTTGAACATGCGTCAGAAACCACAACATGAGCATGTGAAGGCATGTTATAGATGCGAGGGCGATCACCTGGCGAGTGAATGCTGGTTTCTGGAGGAAAAGTGCTACAAGTGTGGGAAACAAGGACACATAAAACGAGCTTGCAGGGCGAAATCACCTGTGGAGGAATCCAAACCAAAAGGGGGAGGACAGCAAAACCAAGGGAGAGAAGTGAAAAAACATGGAGCACACCACATCAGCGGGGAAGCTGAGGAAGAAGAGAACATGTTCATAATGTATAGCATGTTAGAGAACATTCCAAAAGTGGCTCCTATCACATTGCAACTGACAGTAAATGACTCTAAGGTGAACTTTGAAGTGGATACAGGGTGCGGCGTGACCATAATGAACAAGGCAGAGTACTCAAAATTGTGGAACCGTGCAAAAGTTGCAGAGTTAAAGCCTTGCTCCCTGCATCTTAAAACATATACAGGTGAACGACTAGCGACATTAGGTACAGCTAATGTAACTGTGCAACACAGGGACACAGTGGAACAGCTACCTGTAGTTATAGTATCGGGTACCGGACCAAACCTGTTCGGTCGGGGCTGGATAAAAGAACTTAAATTAGACCGGGGAGCAGTACATCAAATAGATGCGGGCAAACAGTTGACTTTGCAAGAAGTGTTCAGTGAACATGAGAATGTGTTCAAGGAGCAACTTGGCACATTTAATGGCCCCCCAGCTAAGATTTATGTAGACAAGGAGGCACCGCCAAGGTTTTTTAAACAATGACCTGTGCCTTATGCCATGAAGCCAAAGGTAGAGGCTGAGCTTGACCGTCTATTGAGAGAGAACATACTGGAGCCAGTGAAATGTTCGGAATGGGCAGCTCCCATAGTACCTGTTTTAAAATGGGATAATTCGGTAAGACTCTGTGGAGACTGTAAATTGACAGTCAATCGGGTGTCCAAACTAGAGCAGTATCCGATTCCCAAAACAGAGGATCTCTTTGCAAACCTGGCTGGAGGAAAGAAATTCACAAAGTTGGATATGAGTCATGCCTACTTGCAGATTACACTGGATGACGAATCAAAGAAGTATGTCACCATAAATACACACAAGGGCTTGATTACATATAACTGCTTACCGTTTGGTGTCTCATCTAGTCCAGCTATCTTCCAGAGGACAATCGAAGGTGTACTGCAAGGGATTCCACATGTTTCCATCTACCTGGATGACATTCTGGTGACAGGAAGAACCGACCAGGAGCATCTGAGCACTCTGAGAGAGGTACTACAGAGATTGGAGAGGGCAGGGTTCTGGCTCAAGAGGAGTAAGTGCACTTTCCTGGGGAATGAGGCAGTGTTCCTGGGACACAGAGTGGATGCCACTGGGCTCCATCCACTCAAGGAGAAGGTACAAGCACTGCAGGATGCCCCTGCTCCTACAAATGTGGCTGAGTTAAAAGCTTACCTGGGACTGCTGAACTATTATAACAGGTTTTTACCAAACTTGTCAACTGTGTTAGCACCTCTTCACAAACTACTGCGCAAGGAGACACAGTGGCAGTGGGGAGAGGAGCAGGGGGTTTCATTTGAACAGTCCAAGAAATTGATGCTGTCGTCGGATGTGCTGTTTCACTACAATGCAGAGAAAGACATCATTCTCTCTTATGATGCTTCACCTTACGGGGTGGGGGCAGTTCTTTCACACTGCATGGAAGAGGGAACTGAAAGACCAATAGGGTTTATGTTCCGAACTCTAACACCAGCAGAAAAAAACTATTCCCAGTTAGACAAAGAGGGGTTAGCAGTAATGTTTGGGTTACAGAGGTTCCACAAGTACATATATGGCAGGAAGTTCACCATATGCACTGATCATAAACCTCTTCTCTCTCTTTTCAATGAAATGAAAGCAGTTCCACAGATGGCGTCACTCCGGATCCAGAGGTGGGCAGTGACGTTGAGGGCATATGAGTATGTCATCGTCTACAAGGCGGGCAAGTACCATGGGAACGCAGATGCCTTGAGCCGTCTTCCACTGCCAGGCACACCTATCCGTGCAGCTCCAGAGGACAGAGTTTTGATGTTGGAGGACACTGACACGGTACTTGTGACTGCAGAGCAAGCAAGAACATGGACAGGTAAAGACCCAGTACTGTCTAGAGTTCGAAAATATGTGGTGAGGGGATGGCTGACTTCACACCCTACAGTGTCAGGAAAACAGAGCTGAGTGTGCAGGATGGTTGCGTGTTGTGGGGAGCACGAGTGATTATTCCACAGCCAGCGCGACAGTCTATCCTAGAGCAACTACATCAGTGTCATCCTGGGGTCTCCCGTATGAAAGCCTTGGCTAGGAGTTACTTGTGGTGGCCAAAGCTAGATGAGGAGATAGAAAATCTAGTCAAGACATGCAGCACTTGTCAGGAACACCGGAAGGCACCAGCAGCGGCTCCTCTCCACCCCTGGGAGTGGCCGGATAAACCATGGAGAAGATTGCACTTAGATTATGCGGGTCCATTCATGGGGAAGATGTTCCTCATAATCATTGATGCACATTCCAAATGGATGGATGTTTATCCTGTAAATTCTGCTTCCGCCACTACTACTATAGACTGCCTGCATCGGAGCTTCAGCAATCAAGGGCTACCGGAGATCGTGGTGAGTGACAATGCCACTTGTTTTGTGAGTACAGAGACAAAAGAGTTCTTGAGAAAAAATGGCATAGTGCAGGTGACCTCGGCTCCATATCATCCGTCCTCAAAGGGACTTGCAGAGAGAGCTGTACAAACATTTAAGGCGATGATGAAAAAAAGTGCAGAAGGGAGTTTAGCAGCCAAAGTGTCACGGGTTCTGTTCAGCTACAGAATAACACCTCAATCCGCCACAGGACTCTCTCCTGCTGAGATGTTATTAGGTCGTAGACTACGCTCCACTCTTGACCTTGTCCACCCAGACCTAAAAAGGAAAATGGAAAACAGACAAAACAAACAAAAAGAGAACCATGACAAAAGAACAAAGAGCCGAAATTTTGGAGAAGGAGATGCGGTCCTTACCAGGAATTTCAGTTATGGACCAAAGTGGATTCCTAGCTTCATAGACTCAATGACAGGTCCAGTATCATACAAGGTCATGTTGGGAGATGGTAGGGTAGTACGCAGACATGTAGATCAGATACTTCCCAGACAAGGGGAAATTGAAATGAAGGTTCCAGATGCAATGACTGAAGACAGGGTTGCCCCCAGTTATCCAAGTGCATCTGTGGTGCCACCACCAGGGACAGAGCCAATTCCACAGGAACCTATTCATCAAGAGGAAACCATTGTTGCAGAGTCAGATACTCCGAGCACTGCTCAGGAGCAGCTGGTGGCTTCACCACAAACGAGCAGGGACTTTACTGTTAGACGTTCACAAAGGTATCGCAAGCCACCAGAGAGATTGATACTGAACTGTTAGATTCGTCAAGTATGGAACATGATGAATGGAGACTCCTTATGTGACCCTCAGGAATGGTTGTTTGTTAAGAAATTCATACTAAAATCTTAAGTGGGGAGGGATATAGTAATCTGGGATGTTATGATTAAGGTTATCCACCAGGTAGTGCTGTAGCCAATGCTGCGGCTAAGGTCAGAGGTTTGCTTCCTGTCAAGGTCAGCAAAGGTGGAATGCCAGGATGCAGGCATGATGTTTGTTACTCTGTTTGTTTAATAAAATACTCGTACTAGTTCCAAGATATCGCCTCTTCGAGTCCTTGTCTCACTACATGGATTAATCACAAAAGGCATCAACATCCGCTTTCGTTTTAGTTGCCAATCAGTGCTGCCTTCTCAGTTTGACATAGGGAAATGACCGTTTTCAGTGAGGTAAACGTTTCTTACTTTCAGAAGTGTTCTGCCTGCTAAAAAATTTGTCACTTTCATTTTGCTAAGATTTTGAAGTACTATACTTGGCTACGTTAATGGGGGCTGTACTGACACTCGCCCTCGCCCTCCAGCATCAACATCGGAGACAGCGGAGGCAGAGACAAAGATTGGAAAATGTGGAGGAGGGCCAACAGGGCTCTCAACAAGAGGCTTTACCCTCCCAGGGTATTCCGGAAGCATTTCGCCTACATAAATTTAACTGAGGAGCAGTGTCTTAGAAGTCTCTGCTTCAGCGAGGAGGTGGTCACCGAGCTCTGCCACCTCCTACAGCCAGACCTCCAGCCTCAGATCAGGACCACCACAGCTCTCTCAGTGGCAGTCATGGTCACCGTCGCCCTCAATTTCTACGCCAGCTGATCCTTCCAGTCACCAGCAGGAGACATAGCTAACATCTCGCAGTTCGCTGTCCATTGCTACATCCAGGAGGTCACAGAGGCTCTCTACAGAAGGAGAAGGGACTACAATTCCTTCCCCATCATCAGAGAGAAGCAGGACGAGCGTGCGTGTGGCTTTGCCATGATAGCGGGATTCTCCATGGTGCAGGGCGCCATTGACTGCACACTCGTGGCTTTGCAGGCACCGCATAACAATCCTGAGATCTTCCGTAACCGCAAAGGCTACCACTCACTTAATGTCCAGTTGGTGTGCAACCACAGGCAACGCATCCTCACCGTCAATGCCCGCTATCCTGGCAACAGCCATGATGCCTTCATCCTGCACCAGACCAGTGTGCCAGCACTCTTCCAGCCATCACATCAAGCTAGCGGATGGCTGCTGGGAGACAAGGGCTATCCACTCTCCACCTGGCTCATGACTCCCCTCCACAACCCCAACACTCCTGCACAGCACTCATATAATGAGAGCCATGCCACCACCAGGAACATCATCAAGCAGACCATCGGAGTGCTCAAGCAACGGTTCCGCTGCCTTGACCGCTCGGGAGGAGCCCTCCAGTACTCGGCTGAGCGGGTGTCCCATTTTGTCATGGTCCGCTGCATGCTGCACAACTTGGCCATCATGAGGGCCCAGCCATTGCCACCAGGCATAGCGGGACCACCTCAGGAGGTGGAAGAGCGAGAGGAGGAGGAGCAACAGGCGGGGGGGAACAGCAGCGAGGGAGGAGGCAGCCACTCACTCGGCCTTCTGGAAGGGCGGTCCGTGACCGCCTCATCAGACTGCGGTTCCAATAAATTCTACCCCCCATCCTGGTTGCTGACCATATCCCCATCATTTCATCTATTTCGCATGCCATATCACAGCGCAAAGCTGGAATGAGAGACAGCACAAATTCTGCAAAATTACATTAATAAATTGATCAACATTCATCAACACATATATACAACAATATGAACTAATCACCCTTGTACAAACCTTGCTTCCCCTCTTTACAATACCTTTGCCTACTCTAGTGCTCCTACATAGTGTCTCCCCAGTGGCTGCAGCAGGGCTGGTGGAAGGCTGCTGTGTGTCAGTGCGAGAGACTACAGATGGTCTTGTAGGACACCCTCGACCAGCTCTGGGCCTGGAAGGCCCAGCTCTACACTGCGCCACCTCAGGATGGGTGGTGGCCGTCTGGGCTGGCTGAATGACAGGCAGTGACAAGGGCAATGGTGGAGTGGCAGTGGTGGGAGCAGGAATTTTGTCATCCTGAGAGAGGACAGCAGGTTCCTGCTTGACTGACACACTGCCACTCCCCCAGGGCAGCTCCTCAGCATCACTACCAATCTGCTGGAGCGCAGATTGCTGGCCTGCTGCAACACTGAGATCCCCGGTGGACTGTGGTGGACGCAGCCACGATGGCAGCAGTCAGAGCTTGTGTGGCATCAAGCTGAACTGCATGAGAGCAGTCTGAGACTCGATAGCAGCAACTATTGACTGCACCATTGACTGCACTAAGACATTGCGTGACTTCCGCCTGTGCTGCAATGGAGCTGTGACATCGCCCATGACACGTGGCATGAGGTCTGGGTCCCCACGGTCTCTCAGGGAGTCCACCATCCTTTGCAGACTGCCAAGGTGCACAGAGCTCTGTGCAATGTTGGAGGTGGATTCCTCCATGCTCCTTACCATCGCCGAGAGGCTCTCAGGCACCCTTGCCATTGCACCTATGATCTCGGTGTGCATGCCCATCACCCTTCTTGTGAACGCCTCCCTATTGAGGTCCTCATCCAAGTCCTGTGCAGCAGAACTCGCGCGCGAACCTGCCCTCCGGGGAACTGGCTCCTGAGCTACCCTTTCCCCTGGCCTTGCTGCAGCCCGAATGTCCCCGGTGCATCACCCAGTGCAGACCCCTCCACTAAACTTGCCTCTAAAGATCGCGCAGTCCCAGTATCTGAGGTGGTGCCTGCAGGTGAGACATGCAGTGACGCGGTGCTTTCTTCCTCCTCCTCTTCTCCCACCTCACTCTCACTGGGAGGCTCAGGGACAGGCTGGTCAGCTGGTTGCTGATTACCTGAAAGCATAAAGGCACAAGACTCGCGGGCAGAGGGGCAGGAAGGGAGCAAGGAATGCAGACAGTATAATGAGCTGGTAAGTGGGAAAGGCTTGTGGTGTGAAGGGAAAGTGGAATGAGAGAAGGAGAGGGGATGAACTTACCATTGTTGCCCTCAAGGGGGTCATCGCGCCGACGTCCATGCGCCCACCACCTGGTGCCCAATGACTCTCGGCACTCACTCCTCCAGGTCTGTAAGCTATTGGATGTCCGCTTCACCCCCGCCTGTTCATTCCTGCATCCTCCTATTGTAGCCCAGTTTGGCCTGCAAGAGAAATGAAAGTGTGTGAGTGAGTGTGCAGCTGTGTTTGGGAGACGTGCCTGTCATAGTTGAATAGCTGTGATTGTAGACAAGGCATGGGATGTGGCTATGAGATTTAGTAGGCAGAGGTGCTTGGTGGGCGAGTGGTGGGGGTGTGGTGGTTTGTGCAGTGTGTACAGACTGAGGTTCACATGGGATGTAGAACTTGTTGAAACATGTACTCACCCTGACCACCCGAGTGAGGTCATTGAAATTTTTACAGCACTGTGTGAGGGTCCTGAGGACCACACTGCTGGCCGAGATGTCTTGGGCCACTTCCCTCCATGTTGCCCTGAAGAACTGGGGCGATGGCCTCCTGCCAGTGGCCGGGAACAGCACTGCCCTCCTTCTTTTGACTGCCGTGATCAATGCCTGGTTGCTGAAACGGCGAGCTCTCTCCCTGGGACTGGGATCAGCCATGAGGATAAGAGGTGTAACTGTTGAGTTGCTTGGAGGTCGCCTTCAGAGCTAGCAATGTTGAGAATGAGATTGTGCAGAATGGTTGAACCTCCCCTTTAAGAACTGGAAGGAGCCAGTGTGAATGGTGAGTCCCAATTGGAGTGCACCTGAAATTGGTTAGCTCTCTGCGGGTAGCGCCCCGCTCTCTGCAGGTAGCACCCCGCTCTCTGCGGGTAGCGCCCCGCTCTCTGCGGGTAGCGCCCTAAGTTAGATGATTAGCGCTTGACTTGGCGCTCCAGTTCTTTCTTGGAGCGCTAGCAATCAATTTAGCGGGAGGTCAGAAGGATTAGCGCCCGGTGCTAAATCTGCAGCTTTAACATTTAGCGCCCCAACCGGGACGATACTGAAATCGCTGATACAGCTCTTCCTGAGTGGCAGCAGTGGGATATTAGGCCTGTAAACTACTTTAACTCCAGGCTAAAGCACAAATCAACCGAACCATTCTGCTGCACCATGAAGCTATTGCAAATCAGAAATATCCTTTCAACTAAATGGATTTAATTTGATATTACATTTTGTGAAACAGCACAGACAGTGCAAAATTCAGCAAATAGTAAGGCAGTGTGCTTTCCTCGGTATAGATATTTATACAGAAAAGTCTTTTTACATCAAGGTTGCCGATCTCTTCAGGCAAGAGCTGAACCAGTGATTAGTCTGAAGTGTTTTTCGCCCGGTAATCTCTCAGCCTGACCCTGGAAGGTGCTTGCTTGCAATTATGGCTTTTCCCCGATTTTGTACATGAGGAGTGCTTCCCAGTGTCCAAGGCTGGCTTTGTTTTGGCTGTCCTGTGCCGATGATATGGTGGCACTAATTTGCTGATGGTGTGAGGAGAGCGAAATGGAGCGAAAGTATATTTTGTTGCGGTGTCTCATAACCTTAAATGATACAGGAAAGGTTAAGGGGAGATTTAATGGAGGTGTTCAAAATCATAAGAACATAAGAAATAAGAGCAGGAGTCGGCCATACAGCCCCTCGAGCCTGCTCCGCCATTCAATAAGATCATGGCTGATTATCGACCTCAACTCCACTTTCCCGCCTGATCTCCATATCCCTTGATTCCCCTAGAGTCCAAAAATCTATCGATCTCAGCCTTGAATATACTCAAAGACTCAGCATGCACAGCCCTCTGGGGCAGAGAATTCCAAAGATTCACAACCCTCTGAGTGAAGAAATTCCTCCTCATCGCAGTCTTAAATGGCCTACCCCTTATCCTGAGACTATGCCCCCTAGTTCTAGACACTCCAGCCAGGGGAAACAATCTCTCAGCATCTACCCTGTCAATCCCCTTCAGAATCTTGTATGTTTCAATGAGATCACCTCTCATTCTTCTAAACTCCAGAGAGTTTCAGCCCATTCTACACAACCTCTCATCATAGGACAGCCCTCTCATCCCAGGAATCAATCTAGTGAACCTTCGTTGCACCGCCTCCAAGGCAAGTATATCCTTCCTTAGATAAGAAGACCAGAACTGTGCACAGTACTCCAGGTGTGGTCTCACCAAGGTCCTGTACAATTGTAGCAAGACTTCTTTACTCTTATACTCCAACACCCTTGCAATAAAGGCCAACATGCCATTGTCTTCCTCATTGCTTGCTGTACCTGCATACTAGCTTTCTGTGTTTCTTGCACGAGGACACCCAAATCTCTCTGAACACCAACATTTGAAAGTTTCTCACCATTTAAAAGATATTCTGTTTTTCTATTCTTCTCACCAAAGTGAATAACCTCATATTTCCCTACATTATACTCCATCTACCACCTTACTGCCCACTCACTTAGTCTATCTATATCATGAAGGGTTTCGATCAAGTAAATAAGGAGAAACTGTTTCCAGTGGCAGAAAGATCGGTAACCAGAGGTCACAGATTTAAGGTACATAAGAACATAAGAAATAAGAGCAGGAGTAGGCCATACGGCCCCTCGAGCCTGCTCCACCATTCAATAAGATCATGGCTGACCACCGACCCCAACTCCACTTTCCCGCCCGATCTCCATATCCCTTGATTCCCCTGGGTAATTGGCAAAAGAGCCAGAGCGGAGATGAGGATAATTATTTTTACGCAGGGGAGTGGGACTAATTGGATAGTTTTTCAAAGAGCCGACACAGGCACGACGGGCCGAATGGCCTCCTTCTGTGCTGTAAGATTCTATGATTCTACACTGTTTTATTGTATCAATGCACACAAAAAAATACTTTAAAATAACTTTCCTCCACCTCTTTTGCTTACTCCAACTATATTTCTCTCTGTCTCTCTCTGTATTGAATTTCAGGAAGAACATCGTAATTGACTTCCATCAAAAACTCCAAACCCTTGCTATTGACTCCATCCACCTCAGTGGCTGCTCACTCAGCATGGATCATAGAATGTTACGGCACAGACATAGGCCACAGAACTCTGCGCCGATATTTTTCTCCACGTGTTCTGGCCAATATTTATCCCTCAACCATATCACTAAAGCAGATGGCCTGGTCCTTATCTCATTGCTGTTTGTGGGAGCTTGCTGTGCTTCAAAAAGTACTTCATTGGCTGTAAAGCGCTTTGGGGCTTCCTGAAGTCATGAAAGGCGCTATATAAATGCAAGGTCTTTCTTTTCGTTCGTGAGCCGTCTAGCCTAATCCCACTCCCCTGCTCTTGCTCCCCATACCCTTTAATATTCTTTTAAAACGGAAATAGATAGCTGATTGCAAAGAAGTAGCAGGAGCAGGCCATACATTCAATGGCATTACCATTGCCGAATCTCCCACCATCAACATCCTGGGGGTCACTAGTGAACAGAAACTTAACTGGACCAGCCACATAAATACTGTGGCTACAAGAGCAGGTTAGAGGCTGGCTATCTATGGCAAGTATATCACCTCCTGACTCCCCAAAGCCTTTCCACCATCTACAAGACACAAGTAAGGAGTGTGATGGAATACTCTCCACTTGCCTGGATGAGTGCAGCTCCAACAACACTCAAGAAGCTCAGCACCATCCAGGGCAAAGCAGCACACTTGACTGGCACCCCATCCACCACCTTAAACATTCACTCCTCTACCACCGGTGTACCATGGCTCCAGTGTGCATTGCAGCAACTCGCCAAGGCTTCTTCGGCATCACCTCCCAAACCCGCGACCTCTTCCACCTAGAAGGACAAGGGTAGCAGGTGCATGGGAACACCATCGCCTCCAAGTTCCCCTCAAGTCACACACCATCCTGACTTAGAAGTGACATGAAATAACACTGGTGAGCAAAATAAAGGAAAATCCTAAGGTGTTTTATAAGTAAGAGGATAACTAGGGAAAGAGTAAGGCCCATTAGGGACCAAAGTGGCAAGCTGTGTATAGAGCCAGAAGATGTAGGTGGGGTTTTAAATGATTTTTTTGCATCTGTGTTCACTATGGAGAAGGACGATGTGGACATAGAAATCGGGCAGGGGTACTGTGATATACTTGAACATATTAGCATCGAGAGGGAGGAAGTACTAGCGGTTTTAGCAGGCTTAAAAGTGGATAAATCCCCAGGACCGGACGAGATGTATCCCAGGCTAAGGAGGCAAAGGAGGAGATTGCAGGAGCTCTGACACAAATTTTCAGAACCCCTCTGGCCACAGGGGATGTGCCAGAGGACTGGAGAACAGCTAACGTAGTACCATTATTCAAGAAGGGTAGTAGGGATAAACCAGGGAATTACAGGCCAGTGAGCCTAGCATCAGTGGTAGGGAAATTATTGGAAAAAATTCTGAGGGACAGAATTAGTCTCCACTTGGAGAGGCAAGGATTAATTAGAGATAGCCAGCATGGCTTTGTCAAGGGAAGATCATGTCTGACCAATTTGATTGAATTTTTCGAGGGGGTGACTAGGTGTGTGGATGAGGGTAGTGCAGTGGATGTGATTTACATGGATTTCAGTAAGGCTTTTGATAAAGTCCCGCATAGGAGACTGGTCAGGAAGGTAAGAGCCCATGGGATCCAGGGTGCCTTGGCACATTGGATCCAGAACTGGCTTAGTGATGGTCGAAGGTTGTTTTTGTGACTGGAAGCCTGTGTCCAGTGGGGTACCGCAGGGATCAGTGCTGGGTCCCTTACTGTTTGTGGTCTTCATTAATGATTTGGATGTGAATGTAAAAGGTATGATCAGTAAGTTCGCAGATGACACGAAAATTGGTGGGGTGGTAAATAGCGAGGAGGGTACAGGACGATATCGATGGGTTGGTCAGATGGGCGGAGCAGTGGCAAATGGAATTTAACCCTGAAAAGTGTGAGGTGATGCATTTTGGACGGGCTAACAAGGCAAGGGAATACATAATGAATGGTAAGACCCTAGGAAAGACAGAGGATCAGAGGGACCTTGGTGTGCATGTACATAGATCCCTGAAGGCAGCAGAACAGGTGGATAAGGTGGTTAAAAAGGCATATGGGATACTTGCCTTCATTAGCCGAGGCATAGAATATAAGAGCAGGGAGGTTATGATGGAGCTGTACAAAACGCTGATAAGGCCACAGCTGGTGTACTGTGTGCAGTTCTGGTCGCCACACTATAGGAAGGATGTGATTGCTTTGGAGAGGGTGCAGAGGAGATTTACCAGGATGTTACCTAGGCTGGAGCGCTTCAGCTATGAAGAAAGACTGGACAGGCTGGGGTTGTTTTCCTTGGAGCAGAGAAGGCTGAGGGGGACCTGATTGAGGTGTACAAAATTATGAGGGTCATAGATAGGGTAGATAGAAGGGAACTTTTCCCCTTAGTAGAGGGGTCAATAACAAGGGGGCATAGATTCAAGGTAAGGGGCAGGACGTTTAGAGGGGATTTGAGGAAGAACTTTTTCACCCAGAGGGTGGTTGGAATCTGGAACTCACTGCCTGAAAGGGTGGTAGAGGCAGGAACCCTCACAACATTCAAGAAGCATTTGGATGAGCACTTGAAATGCCATAGCATACAAGGCTACGGACCAAATGCTGGAAAATGGGATTAGATTAGATAGGGCTTGATGGCCGGCGCGGGCGCGATGGGCCGAAGGGCCTCTTTCTGTGCTGTATAACTCTATGACTCTATCGCCGATCCTTCATCGTCACTTGGTCAAAATCCTGGAACTCCCTCCTTACCATCACTGTGGGAGTACCTTCACCACACGGACTGCAGCGGTTCAAGAAGACGGCTCACCACCACCTTCTCAAGCTCAATTAGGGATGGGCAATAAATGCTGACCTTGCCAGCAATGCCCACATCCCATAAACGAATTTTTAAAAAAGCACTGATCCTTGTGGTACCCCACCAGTTACAGCCTGCCAACCTGAAAATGACCCATTTATTCCTACTCTCTGTTTTCTGTCCGTTAACCAATCCTCAATCCATGCTAGTATATTATCCCCAATTCCATGAACCCTAATTTTGTATAATAACCTCTTGTGTGGTACCTTATTGAATGCCTTCTGAAAATCCAAACACACCACATCCACTGGTTCCCCCTTATCTATTCTGCTAGTTATAACCTCAAAAAACAGATTCATCAAACATGATTTCCCTTTCATAAGTCCGTGTTGACTCTGCCCAATTCAATTATTATTTTCTAAGTGCCCTGTTACCATGTCCTTAATAATAGATTCTAGCATTTTCCCTACTACTGATGTCAGGCAATCTGGTCTGTAGTTCCCCGTTTTCTCTCTCCCTCCTTTCTTAAATAGTGGGGTTACATTTGCTACCTTCCAATCCGTGGGAACCATTCTAGAATCTACGGAATTTTGGAAGATGATGACCAATGCATCCACTATCTCTATAGCCACCTCTTTCAAAACCCTAGGCTATCAGGTCCTGGGGATTTATTGGCTTTCAGTCCCATTAATTTCTCCAGTACTTTCTTTCACTAATACTAATTTCTTTCAGTTCCTCATTCTTGAACCCTTGGTTTTCCACTATTTTTGGGAGGTATTTAGCGTCTTCTTCCGTGAAGACAGACAAAGTATTTGTTTAATTCCTCTGCCATTTCCTTATCCCCCATTATAATTTCTCCTGTCTCAGCCTGTAAGGGACCCACATTTACTTTCGCTAATCTTTTCCTTTTTACATACCTATAGAAGCTTTTTCAGTCTGTTTTTATGTCTAGTTTACATTCATTCTATTTTCCCTTTCTTTATCAATTTCTTGGTCCTCCTTTGCTGAATTCTAAAATCCTCCCAATGCTCAGGTTTACTATTCATTTTGGCAACATTATAAGCCTCTTCCTTTGATCTAACACTATCTTTAACTTCTCTTGTTAGCCACGGTTGGACCACTTTTCATGTGGGGTTTTTGTGCCTTAAAGGAATGTATATTTGTTGTAAATTATGTATTAATTCTGTAAATGCTAGCCATTGCTCGTCCACTGTCATACCTTTTAATGTAGTTTTCCAATCTACCTTCGTCAACTCGCCCCTCATACTCACATAGTTTGCTTTGTTTAGATTTAAGACCCTAGTTTCGAGATTTAACTAAATCACTTTCAGCCTCAATATAGAATTCTATCATATTATGGTCACTCTTCCCTAAAGGCCCCTTTACTACAAGGTTATTAATTAACCCTTTCTCATTGCACAATACTAGATCTAAAATAGCCTGTTCCCTAGTTGGTAGCTCAACATACTGATCTAGAAAACTCTCTTGTATACATTCCATGAATTCGTCCTCCACACTATTACTGCAAATTTGATTTGCCCAGTCTATATGTAGATTAAAGTTCCCCATGATTACTGTAGTACCCTTGTTACATGCGCCTCTAATTTCCTGATTTATACTCTGCCCTACATTACAACCACTGTTTGGGGGCCTATAAACAACTCCCACCAATGTTTTCTGCCCCTTGCTGTTTCTTACCTCCACCCAAACTGATTCTACTTCTTGATTTTTGGAGCCAAGATCCTTTCCCTCTACTGTCTTTATCCTATCCTTTATTATCAAGGCTACCCCTCCTCCTTTTCCATTTAGCCTATCTCTTCTAAAAGTTAAGTATCCTGGAATATTTAGTTCCCAAACTTGGCCACTTTGCAACCACATCTCCATAACGGCTTTTAGAACGGCTATTAATTTCTATCTGCACTATTCATATATTTTGTTGCGAATGCTTCACGCATTCAGATATAGTGCCTTTAGCTTTGACTTATTTCTATTTTTCCCTGATGTCACCTTAGCCACTGATGCCTTATTACCTTTGTTACTCTCTCTGTCCCTTCCTGACACACACTGCTTATTTTTACCCAAAACTCTACTCTGCTCTAGAGCCTTGACATTTCTCTCACCGCTTTTAAATTTACTCTCTCCTCCCACCCCCACTTCATTAGTTTAAAGCCCTGTCTACTGCCCTAGTTATTCAGTTCACCAGGACACTTGTCCCAGCCCGGTTTAAGTGGAGCCCATCCCAACGGAACAGCACCCTCTTTCCCCAGTACTGGTGCCAGTGCCCCATAAACTGAAACCCCTTTCTCCCACACCGCTCTTTGAGCCACACATTTATACCTCTAATCTATTTGTCCCTATGTCAATTTGCACATAGCTCAGGTAACAATCCAGAGATTATTAGCTTTGAGGTTCTGCATTTTAATTTGGATCCTAGCTCCTCAAACTCCCTCAGCAGAACCTCATTCCTAGTTCTACCTATGTCGTTGGTTCCTACGTGGACCACGACAACTGGATCCTCCCCCTCCTACTCCAAGTTCTTCTCCAGCCGCAAGGAGATATCCTTAACCCTGGCAGCAGGTAGGCAACACAACCTTTGGAACTCCCGGTCATGGCTGCAGAGAACAGTATCTCTCCCCCTGACTATACTGTCGCCTACCACTACCACATTCCTTTTTACTCCCCCCCACTTGGATGGCCCCCTGTACCACGGTGCCGTGGTCAGTTTGCCCATCCTCCCTGCAGTCCTTGTTCTCATCCATACAGGTAGCAAGTACCTCGTACCTGTTGGAAAAGGTCAAGGGCTGAGGCTCCTCCATCACTACATCCTGGGTCCCCATACCTTCCTGACTCGCAGTCACACCCTCCTGTCCCTGACCATTGGCTATTTCAAAAGTACTGCTTAACCTAAGGGGTGTGTCTGCCTCCTGGAACAAAGTGACCAGTTAACTCTTCCCTTCCCTGATGCATCGCCGAGTCTGCAGCTCGGACTCCAACTCAACAGTTCTGAGCCAAAGTTCCTCGAGCTGCAGACACTTACCGCAGATATGGGTGCTCAGGATCTCATTGGTCTCCACCAGTTCCCACATGTTGCAGTTATGACACACCATCTCTATCTAACCTTATTTTATTTATGTAATTCGTTACAATTTTTATTTAAATGATTATTTTTACTGTTAATTTTTAGTTTTAATTCGTTAATTTCATTTGTTATTAATTCAATAAAGTTATAGTAGTTGATACTCTCCCAGTTCTGAATTTAATCCACTTACCTAACCTAGAGAGCAAAAAAGCTGTAATACTCACCAACCAATCACTTGCCTGCTGTCCTGTGACGTCACTCCTTGTTTTTTTTTAAGCCGCCACTCCCGCTGCCTCTGCTCCCACTCAGGTCCCTCACCTTCACATGGTCCATCTCTGACTCTTCCCTTCTCTTCCTCGACTTCTCTGTCTCCATTTCTGTGGATAGGCTGTTGACAAACATCTACTATAGCCCACTGACTCCCACAGCTACCTGGACTACACTTCCTCCCACCCCGCTTCCTGTAAGGACTCTATTCTATTCACCCAATTTCTCCATCTCCATTGCATTTGTTCTGACAATGCCATCTTCCATACTAGTGCTTCCGATATGTCTTCCTTTTTTGCTCAACCGAGGATCCCCCTCTACGACAGTTGACATGGCCCTCGACCATGTCTATTCCATTTCGCACACTTCTGCTCTCACCCCTTCCCCTCTCTCCCAGAACCACGATAGTGTTCCCCTTGTCCTCCCCTTTCACCCCACCAGCCGCCACATTCAACGGATCACTTTCCGCCACCTCCAGCATGATCCCACCAACAAACACATCTTCCCCTCCCCTCCTCTTTCAACATTCTGAAGGGACCGCTCCCTCTGCAACACCCTGGTCCACTCCTCAATCACCCTCAACACCCCCTCCCCTTCCCACAGCACCTTCCCGTGCAAGCGCAGGAGATGCAACACCTGTCCTTTTACCTCCTCCCTTCCCACTGTCCAGGGCCCCAAACATCCCTTCCAGGTGAAACAGTGATTTACTTGTACTTCTTGCAATTTAGTATACTGTATTATTGTATTTGCTGCTCACGATGCGGTCTCCTCAACACTGGGGAGACCAAACGCAGATTGGGCGACCGCTTTGCGAACACCTCCATTCAGTCCGTATGCATGACCCCGAGCTTCCGGTCGCCTGTCACTTTAATTCTCCGCTCCACTCCCACTCTGACCTCTCTGTCCTCTGTCTCTTACACTGTTCCAATGAAGCTCAACGTAAGCTCGAGAAACAGCACCTCATCTTTCGATTAGGCACTTTACAGCCTTCTGGACTCAACATCGAGTTCAACAACTTCAGACTATAACCTCTGCCCCAATTTTTTTAGATCCCAGTTGTTGATGATTCTGGCATTCCCATTTACACCTCTTCCAGAGTCATCTTTTGTTTCTTTACTATCTCCTTTTGCTTTGTATAATCATACCTTTTGTCATTTAATCTCTCCTGCCCTCCACCCTATCAAATACCTTTCCCTTTTGGTCTTTCCTCCCCTCTCCTCCCCTGCCCCTCGCCCTATTTCCCTGCCCCTCGCTACTTTTTTCCAATTCTGACGAAAGGTCATTGACCTGAAACGTTAACTCGGTTTCTCTCTCCACAGATGCTGCCCGACCTGCTGAGTATTTCCAGCATTTTCTGTTTTTATTTCAGTCGGCTGATACCAGTCTAACAACAACAAGACCAGGCTTATCCAGTCAGGGAATTCCTGCATGGCTGATCTTAGCCCAACAACACCCGAAGAGTGATCCCAGCAACGTCCATACACTGATCCCGGCCCAGCAACAACACATTCTAGTCCAACAGAAACAAAAACCAGTAGCAACACCAGCAGGCTGATTCTAGTCCAGTAGAAACACCAGCAACAACACCAGCAGTCTGATTCTAATCCAGTAGAAACACCAGCAACAACACCAGCAGGCTGATTCTAATCCAGTAGAAACACCAGCAACAACACCAGCAGGCTGATTCTAGTCCAGTAGAAACACCAGCAACAACACCAGCAGGCTGATTCTAATCCAGTAGAAACACCAGCAACCAGCAGGCTGATTCTAGTCCAGTAGAAACACCAGCAACAACACCAGCAGGCTGATTCTAGTCCAATAGAAACACCTGCAGCCCAGCAAGACCACCAGGCTAATTGGAGACCAGCAACAAAACCAGCAGCAACAGGCCGATTCCAGCCCAGCTGTACCATACTGGGTCAAATAAATTCATTCTTATTTGCAAATTAAAATAAATAAGAGGAACTTGATACATGCATGTTAAACCTTCATACGATAACATCAGCAACAGCTATTTTTACGCTCATATCATTTTAGAAAGGTGAAATGTAGCCAGGTACTTTTTCAATACTTGCATGTCAAAACAAAAAAAAAGAGCTAAATGTGCACAACATTCCAAGTGTCCACACAATAGTCCCACAGAGTGCTTGCACAGACTCATTTAATATATTGTAAATAGATTTATGAGGACTGGTGAATAGTCATTCATTGTTAGAAGAATGAAGGAGAAGCTTTATAGCTCTGAACTGTAAAGGGACCGAAGTGTCCCAGTGCAGATAGTGAGTGGGGCGTATATGCTTACAGTAAGTGCGCAGAGCAACCTTAATTATTAACTAACGCAATGGTGCTGGCTGGCATACAACACTGGCAGCTTTTCAGGACTGTTGTATTTATTCCACTTGAATTTGTTTTTACAATTTTTCAAAGAGTCAAGTTTCATACAAAAACTTCCCATCAATACAGGTTTCAAATTAATTAAATGAAAATTTTAATTTTTTTTATTATGTAAAGATCACTCCAATTTCGGAGGAGCGATGGGTAGAAAATCAGTAGGGCATTTCAAAGGGCATAGATGCATTTAAGGGAAAGCTGGATAAACACATGAGGGAGAAAGGAATAGAAGGTTCTGCTGATAGGGTTAGATAAAGGAGGGGTGGGTGGTGGCTCGTGTGGAGCATGAACACTGGCATGGACCAGTTGGGCCGAATGGCCTCTTTCTGTGCTGTACAATTCTATCTAATTCTATGTAACTCCGTCTCCTGGTGTCCGCCGGAGCATTTCATTGTGGTAGATGCATCCAGCGGGCAGTAAAAATGGGAGATGCCTTCAATATGCCTAATGTAAGAAGTCACACAACACCAGGTTATAGTCCAACAGCTTTATTTGAAATCACAAGCTTTCGGAGCAGCGCTCCGAAAGCTTGTGATTTCAAATAAAGCTGTTGGACTATAACCTGGTGTTGTGTGACTTCTTACATTTGTCCACCCCAGTCCAACTCCGGCATCTCCACACCAGGCCTTCAATATGCCTGTCAACATATTGGTACTGCGCGTAATAGGCAAAATAACATGGAAGAGAAGATACCAAGCACAATCATTGTTGGATGAGCCTTTTAGTCTTCGTTATCCCATCCAGGCTGTCAAAGCTAATTAGTTCCAACATGGTTTTCTCTGTGACTCTAGCAAGTTCCTGTGCCCCTTCACTTAGTGTTGTTCACGGGTTTGGTGATTGAAGAGAATATTTTATTTCTTGGTCTTAACATCATGGAACCATTTTCCCCCTTCGGTGGCTGCAGATTGTGTTACCACCTCTTTTTATTTATTTCCATTTAGTTCAGTTGGCGGGGTGGGGAATTAACTCTGTGCACCGTGGGACATTTTTACCACATTTAATGCAAGTTGTTGTTGTTGAAGATTACACCCCGAGACAGTACCTCCTGGAGAATGACGGATATTTCCTTGTCTGTAAGATATGTCTTTCCAGTTTAAGATTTCAACCAGCATGTTTGGAATACTGAAAGATTTGCCTGTCGTAGGAATCTTTTCCTGTTGGTTGATTTTCTAAACCCTGAATATCGTGGCTGAACTCTGGAATAAGTGGCTTAATGATCCTCTCAGTAGGTCTCCCGCTGTCCACTGCATGCTGCTGCGTTCCTGCATGTTGAGAAGTTGTGGGTCTTAAAATAAAACTTGCTCCATTAAGGACCATAATGAACAACACCTAGAAATTTGCCTCAATCTGTGTTCAAATCGCACCTGTGTGTACAATCAAAAAGGAATACTGCTTCTTTCAAATACAAACACAAGCCTCCACTGAAAGTTGGCCTAAGGCACCTCATGTCGCCTTAGCAGCTCCAAAATGACATTAATAAATTCAATTGGAAGCTGTCAGACCAGGTGGAATCCATTCCCCAGGTGTAAACGGGTTCAACTGCACTTTGAGAAAAAAAATGCCCAGTTGACCCCAGCCTTGCTGCCTCGCATTTCTTCTCAACATGTGTTTAAAGCTACCTATTCTCCTCTCCTGGTGCAATTACTTTGATATATGATGTGCACCTGGCATCAAAATAGGTGTGATAAATGGCTAAAGTGGGACCTTGCAGAAGTAATCTTTGACTTTTAGTAGCTTTCATAAGATTGATCACATTTAACAACTGCCATATCTCATCTGCTTGAGCAGAAACCAATGTTGGGGGTTTTTTTTTGTATGCCAGCGTGTGACTGTATGGAAGCGCATGGCTTTATTTTAATGCTGCCAGTATTATAGCTTCTGCCAACTGCATTATCATGTTGATGTTAATAATATTAAGATATGTCTATGATTGAGAAGGCCAACCTCTAGTCAACCTTTAGGTGGGCCGTCCTTTTACACAGCATTGTGCTTTGAATGGTGATAGTGTCTTATTTAAGTCATTTAATTTGGCTTCCTACTGCAGCTTGGGGCATTCTGTCTGCCCCTGATACTTGCAGCAAAGCTATAATTAGACCATTAGGCTTTACAGTATTGTCAGTTCAATTTGCAGCTGGCATTGTTTCTGCCGAGCAGTCCAGTTGCACTTAGTTTTCCTCAGAGAAGGAAGTTTTATGTGTCATGCGCCCACACACACACTGGGCTAGATTTTCCTGGAGCCGCCAGGCGGGGTTTCAGGCATGTGGGGGGGGGCGGAAATCCCGAATTTGGGGGTCCTGACACCATCCCGCCCAAAACCCCGCCCCACGCAAGTTTCAGGGGCAGCTGGGACCCGCCGAAACCAGGCGGGAAGGGATTAGTGCCAATTAACTGCCTGTTAACAGGTAGTTAACAGGCAGTTTTTAGCCTAATCCCTATTTTGAGGGGTTTCGTGTGGGTTTCCCGACGGCTCCAAACCACGCCAGGTTAGAGCAGGCGGGCCGTCGGGTTGAAGGACTTGGAGGGGTCGCAATGTCGGCGCGCAGGTGAGTGATGGGTGCCTGAGTGCAAAGGTAAGTGTGTTTGGTGTGTCTAAAGTGTGTAAAGAACTTTTACTTACCTGTACTTACCTTAACAGCCTTTCTTCCTGTAGCCGTTGAGAGCCCATCACTCAGCCGGCACTTAAAGCTGAACGGCTGCGATCTGTGAAAAGTGACAGCCTTCGGCTTTGAGTGCTGCTGAGAGTTCTAACTGAGTCTGTGCAGAAGGACTCATGTTAGAACTCAGAGTGTCAGTGTTTCACAGCTTCAAACAGTTGTGAAACACTGATATTTCATCTGTCAAGAACTCTTGACAGATGAAATTGCAGTCTGTGATGTCACCTGTTGCCGGGTAGCCCTTAATTGGCCTGCTGAGCCCGCTGGGCGGGCTCAACAAGGTCAATCAAGGGGAAATCGCGCGGATTGGCCGGACGTCGATGTAGGCGGGTCAAAAACCCGAAAGGGGAAGTCCCGCCTTCTTCCCGACAGGTTCGGGAAAATCTACCCCACTGTCTCTGTAATGCTTTCCTGGTATTATTAGTAACTTGGGGGAAGGTGTCAGTTTTACAACTCAAATTTCAACATTTCATGTCATTCATGTATATTTTTTAAGTTTAAAAAAAAGATGCAGGATGTTGTACCCATTTAAAACAATGGTTATGCTCTCCGCCTTGGCTCAGTAGGTAGCACTCTCACCTCTGAGTCAAAAGGTCATGGGGTCAAGTCCCACTCCAGGGGACTGAACACAAAGTCTAGGCTGTGAAATTGTCGGAGATGCCACCTTTTGGATGAGAGGTTAAACCGAGGCCCCCGTCTGCCCTCTCGGGTGCACGTAAAAGATCCCACGGCACTGTTCGAAGAAGAGCAGTGTCGTTTTCCCGGTCTTCTGGCCAATATATTTATCCCTCAACCAACATCACTCAAACAAATGATCTGGTCATTATCTCATTGTTGTTTGTGGGTCCTTACTGTGCGCAATTTGGTTGCTGTGTTTTGCGACATTACAATAATGTCTACACTTTAAAAGTACTTAATTGGCTGTAAAGCGCTTTAGGACATCCTGAGGTATTGAAGGGTGCTATATAAATGCAAGTCCTTTCCTTTTCTCCTTTGTTGAAATATTAAGGATTTCATCTGTGCAAGTGCACTAAAAATAAAAGAATTTCAACTCCTTTAAGTATGTTGTATATCTATCTACCTTATATTAAAAAATATCTGGAGTCATTCACACTTCAAGTGTCACACGGTGTTACAGATACAAATTCATTTTTCCAACCTTGGGGGTTGAACTAGTTAACCTCCAATTAACCTTAGGATGTGCCTAATTAAAACAATTCGACCTTGTGGCCTTAAAGGAACACCGCTCCACCTAAACAGCAGAATAATATTTGTGTGTGAATTTGATGCTCTAGCCCTTAGACTTACCATGAGTAATGCCAAAGGAGATCTGCTATTAGTATTAGAAAAGTCCTGCTTATATGGCACATTTTAAATGTATCTGGCAAATGAAAAGTCTATCACGATTTTTTGACTGAAGCACATTTCTCTGGAAACACGTTAGAAATTACTTTGCTTTTTCTGAGCACATCTCTTACAAAATTCATTCTAAATTCCAGGTCTGCTTGGCACCTCTGATCTCTCTTTGTTCTCATATATAACATGTATTGAGATTAGACCGTATTCCGCAGTTCACATAATCAATGCCAGAGTGATCCATTAGTAGCGTTGCAAGCTTGAGAATTAGGGGCTGCTGTTTTGATTTCTTTTTGGGTTCAATAAAGACTCATTTCTGAAAGAGAATGTTGTTTAATCTAAAGTCTTGTTCAAGACTTTCTACAGCTTTTTACAGAACACACTATGCTGTGATGCAGCTAGAATCAAACTGAAAGTAAAACTCCTCTGGACTGCTTGTCTCTCACATGACCTCTGCTGGTCAGGCACAAGTAATCAAAAACACAGACAAATATGCTGTAAGGCATAAGTAATCAAACACAGACAAATATCATCACTATTTGCTGATCTCATTACATCTCCCTTTCTTAAAACAAAAGTATTTTACTTTTAACTAACAACATTTAATGAACTTACATTATCATTATCATGATCAAGGTTTTTTACCCTTGCTTTGTGTGTTCACATGAAATATGTCAATACACTAGAACTTGAAGAAAGAATAAGATAACATTACTTCCTTCTTTAACAATAGTCCTTAAATTTGCTCAATGAGTCTCTCAGGAGGCTTCACGTGTCTTGAGGATTTTCTGATTGATTGTCCTTGAATCTGAGTTGTTGCCTCAGATGATTGGTTCTCAGCTGTGTGATCAGGTTGTTCACCAGTATCAGTCTCTTGACCTGCTGTGGCTGGTCCCATGAGAAGATCTCGACGATTTCTTCTCAGAACAGCACCCTCATCTGTCTGAATGGTGTATGATCTTGGTTGAACTTCACTCAGGACAGTTCCCTTCTGAGTCCATGTGTTTGTTTTGTCTTTCAACCTTACTTGGTTACCAGTGTGGAGTTCAGGTAGGTTTTGTGTTCCTCTGTCATAGTAGTACTTTTGCTTTTCTTTCTGTTGCACTTTGAACTTCCTCACTTTCTCCCCCTCTTTTGTTTTCAGGAGGTTCTCCGGGATGGGCAGGTTTGACCTTAGCCGACGTCCCATCAGGAGTTGGGCTGGTGACATACCACACTCGAGCGGCGTTGTGCGGTATACAAGCATGCTTTGGTCGAAGTCAGTTCCACTGTCTTTTGCCTTGTACATCAGCCTTTTCACTGTCTGGACCGATTTTTCCACTAGTCCATTGGACTGTGGATAGTGAGGACTTGACGTTGTGTGGACAAAGTCCCACTCTTTGGCAAAGTGTCGGAAATTTGCATTGTTAAACTGGGGTCCGTTGTCTGTGAAGACCTCGCTTGCCACGCCATGTCTGGAGAATATGGCTTTCATACTTCTTATCACAGCTTCTGCAGTGGTGGTGTACAGTCTACAAACCTTTGGATACAGGGAGTAATAGTCTGTGACGACAAGATAGTCCTTCCCTTGACATACGAATAGGTCAGCGCCTACCTTCTGGTAAGGTCTGTCTGGTGCTGGGTGCGGCTTTAGTGGTTCTACCAGATTGCTTGCTCGATATTTCAGGCATATTGTGCAGTTTGACACCTCATTTGTCACATCTTGGTTGATTCGTGGCCAGTACATTACCTCTCGTGCTCTTTTCTTACACTTTTCGATTCCCAGATGTCCTCCATGGATCTTTTTTAGCATCTCTCTTCTCAGACTCTTTGGGATAACTATTTTACTTCCTTTGTAGATGATGTCTTCGACCACTGATAGTTCCGCCCTGCAGTTCCAGTGCTCTGCTATATCAGGTGAGCAGTCTTGCTTCATGTTGGGCCATCCATCCAAGATGCTTTGTCTCAGTCGTCTCATTGTTTCATCTTTGTTTGTCTCAATCTTTATGAGCTCCATTTTTGCATCTGCTATGGGCAGTGCACTTGTGATCATGTCCACGTAAGCATTCACTTTTTCATCCATTGTGGTGTTTGCGGGCTCACTTGGGTCAACAGCTCTGGACAACGTGTCTGCTGTATACATCAGCTTACCCGGTGTGTACGCAACACTCAGTTCATCATAGACTGTCTCTCTTTCACTTTCCACAACGAGGACTCTCTTTACCAGGTTCAGTCTCTCACAGGCTTTTAAACCTAGTATGGCTTGCACATCCTTTGGCACCACGATTAATGCTAGCGTGTGCTCTCTGTCCTTGTGTGTTACTTTGACTGCATTTTCCTTTCACTGGTATATCAGTACCTGAGTATCCGCTCACTTTCACTTGTATTCCATGTAACTTTGGTCTGGGTCTAATTCTCTTAAAATCGGTCTCTGATATCACATTAACTTGTGCTCCAGTATCCAATTTAAATGGAATGTGTATGTCGTTCACTTTTAGTGTTAACATCCAGTCTCTTTCTTCTCTTTTGTTTTCAGACACAACATCTACATAGAATTCCTCTATGTCGCTTTCATCTACTGCATGGACCTTGCTTTGTTGCACTTGGTTCTTGCAGCAACGGGCATAATGGTTGTTCTTGTTGCAACTATTGCAAGTTTTACCATATGCTGGACACTTTCTTGGTGGATGCTGTGCACCGCATCGACTACATGACTTCCGATTGTCCCTTTCATTTTCGTTTGCTGGCCACGTCTCTTTTTTCACATTGGCGCTCTCTTTGTTAAACGGTTTGTATCCGTTCTTTCTCACTGCATCCACGTTGCAGCTACTGTCACTGAACAGCTCCTTTGCCTGCAACTTCACAGTCTCTGTAACCCTACACAGTGCTATGGCTTTTCCCAGGTCTAGATCTTGCTCTCTTAGCAGTCGTTCCCTTAGACCATTATCTCGAATACCACACACCAGTCTGTCTTTTATCAGCGAGTCTGTGAGTCCCCCAAATTCACACGATTTGCTCCGGTTTCTCAGTTCAGTCACATACTGATCAATAGTCTCGCCAATTTTCTGTACACATGTGAAAAATTTGTGCCTCTCAAAGGTCACGTTGCGTTTAGGTATGCAGTAGGCCTCAAACTGTTCCATTATTTTATCTAGCTTCATTTTGTCTCCATCAACGGCAAATATGAAATTATTATATACCTCCAGCGCTGCATCACCCACTACATGTAAAAACACGGACGATTTCTGTTTATTACTTTTATCGTCAGCTCTGATTGCTGATAAATACAACCCTACACGTTGTTTGAATCTCCTCCAATTTTCAGCCACATTACCGGTCAATTGAAGCGTCGCCAGTGGGTGTAAACCTTCCATTTTCTCACTTCGTTAGCTATTCTCTAGTGGTAAGCAACGATGTTCTCTTCTGGCTTGCTAATATGTGGAGAGCTGATTTCGCTTACTTGCCACAACTGCTTTCACTGTCCCATCAAGTTGCTAACTTCAGATTTTTTCTCTTTCAGCCACTTCTGACATCATGTTTTGATTTCTTTTTGGGTTCAATAAAGACTCATTTCTGAAAGCGAATGTTGTTTAATCTAAAGTCTTGTTCAAGACTTTCTACAGCTTTTTACAGAACACACTATGCTGTGATGCAGCTAGAATCAAACTGAAAGTAAAACTCCTCTGGACTGCTTGTCTCTCATATGACCTCTGCTGGTCAGGCACAAGTAATCAAAAACACAGACAAATATGCTGTAAGGCATAAGTAATCAAACACAGACAAATATCATCACTATTTGCTGATCTCATTACAGCTGCGATTTTACTAACCTCGGTGGGTCCATGGCGGGCAATGTCGGGAGTGGGTCTCGGCCCCACTGCTGGTACAGCCCAGCCTCCGAAATGAAATTATGATGAGTGGGCTTGTTAAGCCTGCCCAGTGAGTTTCCCGGCCAATTGAAGGAAGCGGGTCTGATGACGTCATTTGATGACGCGTCATCAGCCAGTTTCCTTAAAGGGACCATGGCCAAATTTAGTTTGACATTTGTGCTGTCACTGTTCTACAGCATTGAGGTGCTGCAAATACTGACGTGCACTGCACGGCTGCACCCAGGCTCTCCCACGACTCCTTCCATATACTTATGGAGGAAGGCACAGCACACAGGGAGGTCCTCTTCCTTTCCCATGGGCGGAAGAGACCTCCCCAGGACACCAATGCAGCCTGGTTGCACATTGCATAGGAGGGCGAAAGCGGGGATGTTGTCAGGAGGACCTGGTTGCAGTGGCACAAACCTCGATGATCTCCGTAGATCACAAAACGTTACTGCGAAGCCACACTCAACCTCATCCTGCTGTGCCACTCATCACATCCCCATCACTCTGCCTTCCCTACCCTACTCCTGCACATCCTTACTCACACCAACTTACCTTGCACCTCCACCCATCCCTCTCTATCTATATTATCACTTCCCCATCTCACTAGCCACCCCTCACACTCACCCTCATCCTAGTCCAATCATACCAACTAACAACACACAAGGGTAGGCACTTGGGTGTTTTATGCAATGTTCATGTAAAGTTTCTGTTAATGTGCTGTCAAACATTGAAGTCTTTATTTTCAGCACTTTGCGTTCTTGGACAGATTTGTGCGCTTTGGAAGTGGCTTAGTGAGTTGCAGTGAATGGTGAGACATAACGGTACCCCCCGCAATGGTGATGAGTGTGAAAGGAATGGCTTGGGCATTGTAGGGATGCTTTATGGTGTTGGTGTGGGGTGGTGCCAACGTGGTGCATCATGTGGCAGCCAGGGTGTACAGTGTCAAGTGAAGTGAATCTGGACATGGTGAAGCCATCCCTGGCCTGCCGGACAGCAATGTGGTCAGGTGCTGATGCCCTGCGTCCTGTGCAGCATCAGGTGATTGCATAGAAGGTTGGTGTTGGTGATGCTGGTGTGCCTGGTGATGCTGGTGTTGGGGCTGATCATAGTTGGATTCTGAGGACCAAGATGAGAGAGTATCAAGGGCACCTATGCTGATGTAATAGATGGCAGGTGAAGTAGAGATGACAGAAGCGATCTGTCAATGGTGGGAGAGGTAATGAGGTCAGACTGAATGGAGACTTGTGTAAAGACTTAAAGCATCCTGAATCTGTAGTGGAAATGCAGTTGAGAGAAGCTGGTGGTTAAGGGAAATAGGTGGTTAAGGGAAATACCTCAATCAGCTGGGACCTTTGACTTGACATTTGAAGCTGTCAACTCATCAGCTGATTCAATGGCCACTGACCTCCCACCTCAGCATCAAAGACGAGGTCTAGGCACAGCGGGAAACCAGTGGGTGACCTGTCAAATCCAAAAGCTGGGAAAAAAACCAATGATTTTAATTGGCTCCCCTGCCGCTGCCTGTCATGTCTGCTCAGCGCTGGCAGACCCGACATCAGGAAAGTCCAGTGTGCACGTTTTGACAGCAGGTTCCCATCCATTTTATTGCTCTATGCTGGGCATGACAGTAAGACAATGACATTTCTTCTAGAAGCTTTCATATTTTAAGTAGCAGACAACCTAGTATTACTACTTTTAAAAAGTGAACTCTACTAGTCACGTGTAATAAATTTCCACGGTCTCCTCACCCCTCGGTGATTGTAATTGTATTCGCTGATGTCGCACTTTCTACAGCACAAGAACACAGGATAGAGTTGGATCCTGGTAAACATTTCGGCGTTTCCGCTCGATTGCGCCGGGTGTCTTGGTGCAATTCCCCCCGATATCGGTGTAACCGGTGCAAAAGATCACGGACATTTAAGTGCAAATTGCGTTCCGCGCAACTCGAGTTTCCTCAATCTTTTGAGCTAGTTTTTTTTAAATCGCGCTCTAAGTCAGCCCCACCCACAAGACTGGCCCCGCCCTCAGGGTGAATTAATCACCATTGGGAGATTTCACTAATTGTGCTCATCTGAGGGCCTTCGAGGAGGCTCCAAAAATTATGCTGGAACATTTGGGCGCAAGGACACTAATTGGTACATTTTTGAAAGGTTTGACTGAATTTTTAAAACAATTTACTTAGGAACTCACTACTGTACTCCAATCTAATTAGAAAATAGTTTTGTATATTTTTTTAAAAGTCATTTTCAGTCAGTTAAAATCGAGTTACTCACAGATGGTGGATTGACACTGCGACTTTATATGCAATGCATTTGGAGCAAAAACAACTTGGAGTTGCAGTTGGTGCTGTAATAAGGTGAGAAGTGGGCTCCCAACGACTAGATCAGAAGTCAAACTTTTGCTGTAAAGATTCACTGTTTGATTATAATGGCTCTGAAGTGCATTTGTTAATGTGCAATTGTGGCTCAGTGGGCAGCACTCTCTCCTCTGAGTCAGAAGGTTGTGGGTTCAAGTCCCACTCCAGAGACTTGAGCACAAAAATCCAGGCTGACACTGTAGTGGAATGCTGCACTGTCGGAGGTGCCGTCTTTCGGATGAGACATTAAACCGAGGCCCTGCCTGCTCTCTCAGGTGGACGTAAAAGATCCCATGGCACTATTTCGAAGAAGAGCAGGGGAGTTATCCCCGGTGTCCAGCTAATATTTATCCCTCAATCAAGATCACTACAAAAAACAGATGATCTGGTCATTATCGCATTGCTGTTTGTGGGAGCTTGCTGTGTGCAAATTGGCTGCCATGTTTCCTACATTACAACAGTGACTACACTTCAAAAGTACTTCATTGGCTGTAAAGTGCTTTGGGACGTCCGGTGGTTGTGAAAGGCGCTATAGAAATGCAAGTTTTTTATGTGTATGTGCCTACAATTCTATTTATATTATCGGGTCCATGCCTGAGTGACATCATTTATACCACATGCTGTTGAACTGCATGCCGCAGTCTTCAAGCTTTGTTTTATGTTGATATCACATGGACTTGGAGTAAGGATGTGAAGGAATTGAATCCTAACCTGAAGTGATACGAATCAGTCTATTGCTCACACAATTTGAGCGCTATTGATTACAATTTAATTTTTAAAAATTCTTTCTGGGGATGTGGGCATCACTGGCAAGGTCAGTATTTATTGCCCATCCCTAATTGCCCTTGAGAAGGTAGTGGTGAGCCACCTTCTTGAACCATTGCAGACCGTGTGGTGAAGATACCCCCACAGTGCTGTTAGGTAGAGAGCAATGTTCCCATTAATTTTTTTGTTTGGGTGTGCAGCTCATTCAAAATACTGCATATGCACGGATTTTCTCCTTGAAAAGTTGCCGAGCCAGCTGCGCGAGAGGTCCCGAGAGCTGCGCGGCCACGCAGCTTAAAGGAAACATCGGTAGGGAGTTCCAGGATTTTGACCCGGCAACGATGAAGGATCAGCGATATATTTCCAAGTCAGGATGGTGTGTGACTTGGAGGTGGTGGTGTTCTCATGTGCCTGGACTCTTCCAAATAAATATTACCAACCAGAAATGGCACTGTTGTGCAAAACATAGCTGCTGGCAAGTATCAACTGACAGATAACTGACTACTGTCAGTGTCTGGGGCAAAAAAAACAGAATTTATTGTTCCTTCGTTGCCTTTGCTTGGTGAGGGGGAGGGGGGCGGTGTTTTGAGAGAGTAGAATGTGTCCATGTTGCCTGCCAGTCAGGAGGTAAAACGGACCAGTGAAATGAAGATGAGAACAGATTATTTGGTTTTCTGAATACTTCAGTCATGTGGTATGTGAAATCTAATCCCATGCAAACTGAACTCACATCACTGGCTCAGAGGCTCTATAATATGAGGTGTGACTGACCTGCAATATAATAAAGAAGGGAAACTCACTTTATACTTACAGTACCTTTTTCACTTACTTTAGGAATAGAGAAAACCCAAAGAGAGTTACTCGGAAACTAGTGGGAAAAGCAATCTCCTCATCTATGGGTATCATACTGTTTTTCAGGTCAGTATTTTAGGTGTACATGAAGAGGAACAATGCCAATATTGTGAAGGTCTAAAAAGAAAAAATACTGTGTATCTGAAAGAGAAAACAGAAATTGCTGACAATACACAGCAGGTCTGTCAGCATCTGTAAAGAGAGAAGGTACATTGCTATTTCGGGTGTAAGGCCCTTTCACATAACTGAAAACTGAACTGTTAACCAGCTTTTTTTTGTAGGTTGGAAGAGACACAAAAACAAAGCGGATGGTGGGGGATGGGAGTTACCTACAAACTGCTCAATGGAAAAGCAGGAACTTGTTGATTGGCAAAAGATCATCTTTGTGAGGCAATGAAAAAATATCAGAAAGGCAGAAGAATATGGGAACAGCTCAGGTGGTGAAAAACACAGCAGCAGCCACACTTCAGTTTTCAGGAAGTCTCTTACACCTGAAACCTTATCCTGTGTTCTCTTTACAGATGTTGACAGACTTGCTGCACATGACCGACACTTGGTTTTCTTTCGGTCAACCTCTGCTGTCACTAATTTGCATTATTGGACACACCTTTCCTGGTGCACATTCCCCAACTTGACGTTTCTTCCCAAATCTAGTGACGTCAGCTGGCCCGCTGGTCGATTTGGTATCATTTACTATAAAGAAATTGGTATCAGTCCAGGCATCAACTGCAAATGGCCTTATAAGAGCAGATTTCCATCAACTGTAATACGTTGCAAAGACCTTGAGTGACCTTGATTTGTTTTGTCATGTAGTATGGCCCATTAATCAACAGCGATGGCCCATAGTGACAGAACAATGCCTTCGACCCTGGTAGTGGCCTATTCAGTAACATCTATGGTTACACCATATTTTCTACATGAGCCGTCTGCCAATGACCGACTGAAATTATTATTTTGAAAACAAAGCCACTCTACTGTGTTTACCACACGGCTCTATTGAAAGGGGTTGCGCTGTTTTATATGATACAGATAGTGACTGCAGTTGTGGGTTCTGTTGAAAGGCATCTGGGAGTTCCAGACATGATAAACAGTGTGTGTTATAATGTCTGATGGCCAAGGCTTTATCTTTAAAGAAAATAAGTGTGTCCAAAGCTCCCATTCAGAACAGAGTTCTGTTCTAAGATCAGCACAGCTGTAGCTACTGTTGAACAATAACCATCAGCAAATTCGGGAGAGTACGGAGAAGGCAGGCGATAGGGCTACATCTTTCTTATTAAGCCAACGCCCTGTGGCATCCTGAAGATCATTTGCCACTTATTCATTCATCTCTCAAGTGTGAGCACATTTTGGAAACAAATTAACTTTATTATAAATTTCTCTAATAAAGTCACACTAAATACTACATCCTCAGTACAGAATCCAAATAATTACAGTTCACACTACAATAAATCATAACACACACGCTAAACGTTAGTCATTCATGAAAATATGATAAATTAATTGAAAATCTGATTAGCTCAGAACTAATTTTCCATGGAAGTAAATTTGTTAATATTGTCTGTTTTTTCCAACCTTTCCTTTTGTATTTTGTCTTCATTCTGATTTATCAATCTCTAACTCTCAGATGCTCTAGCTCCATTTTCATTTTGACTCTCCCTCAGGTTCCTCAGTTCTTCTTTCATTGGTCTGCACCACTCTCTCTCTACCTTTGTCCTTCAATAGGTCCAGCTCTTTTGGCAATCCTTCTTGTTCCTTCAGATTCCTCACCTCTACTTTCTTCGTCTCTCTTGCATTGCTCTTCAGAATCTCCGGATCAATTCTGCTGTGTTATCCTCTCTCCTCAGCTCTGTTCCTTTTTGGGGGTTTTTTCTCTCTCTCTTTCTTGGTCCATCAGATTTCCAGTTTCTTTTTGTTCATCTTTATCTTGATTTTTTTTTCCAGAATCCCCACCCTCCCATTTGATTTTTACCTCTTGGTCCTCTTAGAATTCAGATGAATTCCTTCCCATTTGCCCCACGCTTGTTTATTCATCTTAAAAAAGAGGCACCGAAGGTGAGCTGCGTCCATGGAGCATGTACTGTCACTTTCAGGGGAGGAGGGAAGAAAATTGGAGGGTGGAGCTGGTTTAGGGTGGTTTGGGGGGGAGGGAGGGTCTAATTTTAAGGTTATGCCCTTTTGTTCTGGATTCCACCACCAGAGGAAATAGTTTCTCTGTATCTACTCTGTCGATTCCCTTTATCATTTTTAATACCTCGATTAGATCACTCCTTAACTCCCCAAACACAGGGAAATGCAAACCAAGTTTATACAACCTGCCTTCATAACTTAACCCTTTAAATCTGGTATATTTCTGGTGAATCTGCATTGCACACCCTCCAAGACCAATATATCTTTCCTAAGGTGCGGTGTCCAGAACTGAACGCAATACTTCCGAGGGGTCTGTCCAAGGTTCTGTAAAACTGAGGCATCGCTTCCTCACTTTTGTATCCCAACCCCCTTGAGGTAAAGGCCAACATTCCATCAGCATGGGTGTCGTTGAAACTCTCTCACCTTGTGTAGTGTCCGTGTGTTGATAGAGACACTGAAGACAGGAGTTGGTTCATAGGTGTTTACTAAGCAAAGTCTGGGGGGGTACTAACGGATATAACACAATATACAGGCTTATATAGCCCGAGTGGCCATTACCGGCATTACAGCACACATGGGGTTCTTAAAGGCACATACACTACACCTTGGTCCTCAGAATCCCACCATAATCAGCCCCAATACCAGCACCAGCGGGCATCACCAGGCACACCAGCATCACCAGGCACACCCGCAGTACCAACAACAACACCAACCTTCTCTGCAATCAACTGATGCAGCGCAGGACACAGGGCATCAACTGATGCTGCACAGGACATATCGGCACCCAACCACGTTGCTGCCCGGCAGGCCAGGGATGGCCTCACCACGGCCAGATTTACTTCACTTGACGCTGTACACCCTGGCTGCCACATGATGCAACAGGTTGGCACCACCCCACACCAACACCATAAAGCATCCCTACAATGTCCAAGCCATTCCTTTCACACTCATCACCATTGCAGGGGTGCTGTTATGTCTCTCCATTCACTGCAACTCACTAAGCCACTTCCAAAGGTGCACACAAATCTGTCCAACAACGTAAAGTGTTGAAAATAAAGGTTTCACTGTTTTGACACTACATTAACAGAAACTTGACACGAACATTGGATAAAACACCCAAGTGCCTACCCTTGTGTGTTGTTAGTTGGTATGATTGCTCTAGGATGAGGGTGAGAGTGAGGGGTCGCTAGTGAGATGGGGATGTGATAAGAGATAGAGAGGGATGGGTGGAGGTCCAAGGTAAGTTGGTGAGAGTAAGGATGTGCACGAGTAGGGTGGAGAAGGCAGAGTGATGGGGATGTGATGAGAGGCACAGCAGGATGAAGTTGAGTGCGGCTTTGTACTAACGTTTCGTGATCTACTGAGATCATTGAAAGGTTTGCGCCACTGCACTCAGGTCCTCCTGACCATATCCCTGCTTGTGCCCTCCTGTGTAACGTGCAACCAGGCTATGTTGGTCTCCTGGGGAGGTCTTCTCTGCCCATGGGAAAGGAAGAGGACCTCCCTGTGTGCTGTGACTCCCTCCATAAGCATATGGAGGGAGTCATGGGAGAGCCTGGGTGCAGCCCTGTACCTCTGTGCAGTGCTTGTCAGTGTTTGCAGCACCTCAATGCTGTAGAACACTGACAGCACAAATGTCAAATTATAGTTGGCCATGGTCCCTTTAAAGAAACCGGCTGATGACGCATCATCAAATGATGTCAGCAGACCCGCTTCCTCTAATCAGCCGGGAAAAGCGCTGGGCGGGCTTTACAAGCCCATTCAAGGTAATTTCATTCTACACAGCGGGCTGGAGCCAGCAGCGGGGCCGAGACCCGCCACCGACTTCGCTAGCCACGGACCCGCCGAGGTTCGTAAAATCCAGCCCTCTGTTCCTGATGATAGATTCCAATTACTTCCCCACAACTGACGTTCAACAGTCAGGTATATAATTATCTGGTTTCTCCCTTCCTCACTTCTTAAATAACGGAGTGACATTTGCAATTTTTCAAACCACAGGCACACCTTCTGAATCTAAAGAGCTTTGGAAAATTCTGACAAACACTTCTCCAAATTCGTCCCCTATTTCTTTTAATACCCTGGGGTTGTCAGGCCCTATAGAGTTGTCTATCTTAAGTCCCATTATTTTCTCTGTTACCATTTTCTTACTTAGTTTAAATCCACTCAAGTCCTTCCCTTGATTTATTTTAAGGTTCACTTATACCATTGGGATTTTTCCTCTTAAAGTATTAATTTAATAAGACACGTTACATAAGAACATAAGAAATAGGAGCAGGAGTAGGCCATTCGGCCCTTTGAGCCTGTTCCGCCATTCAATGAGATCATGGCTGAACTTCTGCCTCAACTCCATTCACCGGTTACAAGCCCTATAATATGTTACATATACAATAGATCCTCACTGACTCTCACAGTTGTATATGCATTCATTTGATTACTGAATTTTAGTTATTTTTGTAAGCACCTATGTTGTACCTGGATATTGTGATAAATTAATGGTAAAATGTTATCAGTTTAATTTCTGATATGTTGGATAAACTTTTCAACTGAGCCTAAGCTTAAATGACACATTGGGAAATACGAAAACATGCTGGTTGTACTGAATAAAGCTGTATTTATTTATTTTTTTAAATCTGTCCAACGGCAAACACATCAATAAATCGCCATATATGGCGTTCACCTCCATATGTTGGTCATTAGCCAGTCACTGACCATTCATTGGTCAGCATGAGTATAATGTTTTCGTGCCAAATGCCGCATTAAATCGGGCTCTCGGAGGATTTCATTCTGACACATGTAAGAGATTCCGGTTTATGCTCTCCCACCACTCCACAGACAGATTAACAATTTCCCGATTGAAACCACTTAAGCAGCGCCTTAGCTGTTTGAGAATTCTGAAGCTAACATAATTATAGGCGCTTTACAGCCTTCTGGACTCAACATCGAGTTCAACAATTTCAGACCATAACCTCGGCCCCTATCTTTTTTTCTTTTTTTTCTCTCTCTCTCACATGGCAGCTGTCGACCATTCTGCCATTGCCATTTACACTTCATGTAGAGTCATCTTTTGTTTCTTAACTTGTCCCATTACCATCTCCTTTTGCCTTGCACCATCATCCCTTTTGTCTCTTAATCTCTCCTGCCTTCCGTCCTATCACAGACCTTCCCTTTTGTTCTTTCCTCCCCTCCCCCCATCTCCCTGCCCCTACACTTGCTTAAAAACTTGTTCCATCTTCAACTTTTTCCAGTTCTGACGAAGGGTCATCGACCTGAAACATTAACTTTGTTTCTCTCTCTACAGATGCTGCCTGACCTGCTGAGTATTTCCAGCATTGTCTGTTTGTATTATAATTATAGGGGCACTGTGATTGACCAATCGATTGCTATCATTGCCCTTCTGTTTCATGTTTTACATGGCTGCCATCTTGATTAGTGGTCATTAAAATTTACCATAGAAAATAGAAGAAGAAAAGTGTTCTTCCATGAATAAAATCAAATTCTATCCCGTTGCTTGTCGAACAGTGTTGATCACTTGGTGGGGATGATGGTTGTACTGTTTGTGAAACAGCATTGTACAAAGGGAGTGCAGCTCGGTCTTTCATGTATGGCATTTAATATTGGGTTCTGTGAGCATTAGTGACGGCAGCAATGCAGCCTCAGGAGATTAATATCATTAACTATGTGAGACCATCCAGATAGGGACAGGAGAATAAATGCTCAAGCTTATTAAGGAATGAAGCTATTTGCACGATAGTGATCGGAGTGTCTCCAAATCTGCTGGATTATAGAGCTGGTGCAGTTTGTCATCGTAGCTTCAATTTGTTAAAGGAGCATTGTCTTAAGAACAAAGTGAGAGGGGAGTCGTTCTGTGTTTGTTAGGCAAAAGGAGAGGTCCACCATTTTCATCACAATGGGGTAAGTATGTGTGTATGATGCGATTTACATGATTATGCATGAATGCAAACAGACCGAGAGAGATTTGCTAAGTACTTACCATAAAGAATAGTGTCCATTTAAAAATGCATAAATTTGATTTTTTTAAACATTAAAAGAAAGTACAATGACCTTGGGCCGACATTTGCAATCGGAGGCATCCTGTGGGCGGACGCCTCTGACCTGCAGAATGTCTGCGAAAATACTTGGTGGCCCGGGAGGTACGGAGACTTGCGATCCTGAGCCTCTCCGGGTCCGCGCGGGCAGAGCCCCACGTGTCCCAGGGGCACAAGCAGTTCGTAGGAACTGTCATAAGTATGAATGGGGATCACTTAAAAAATACACCAACGCATGAAATAAATTAAAAATAAATTACATTTAAAATGAATTAAAATGCCATTTAATTAAATATTTTAAACAAAAATTTAATTTTTTGAATGTTTTTACGGGGCTAAAAATAAACTTACCTTTTTGAAGAGTATTTTTAATTTATAAATGAGTGATAAAATTTATTTTTCTATTTTTTTAAACTCTTATGCTGGTAAAAGCAGGCGTAATAATTTGACAGGCATTCAGCGGGCAGAAGATGTGCAAATAGTGCAACTCTCCACCCGCAGAGGCCCAACTCCCACGGATGCGGAGGATCGGTCAAGAGGATTCTTGACAGATCGCAAGTGCTGGGTTTCAGTGCATGCACTTCGCCTGCCTAAACCCGGAACGTGCACGGCTCCTACGGGTGTGTACACACCTCGAACGCACCCGTGGGGGTCGCAAAATATGGCCTATTGTTTTATTTTCTTCATTAGTGCAGCAGGGTATTGTTGAATGTTGAAATGGTTGATGCTGGTTCCAGGATATTTCTTGAAGATTCTGAAAAGTGTTAGTTAATGTTTGCATTACTCTGCACCAATGTCATTGCATGTGGTCTTTTGGGTTGCACTCGATGAGATTCGGTGTTTGTGCTTTTATAATCGCGATCTTGCTCCACCCTGCTTCAGGAGAGGGGAAGCTGTGTGCTACTCTTCTACTTTTATCCTTATACTGCGGAATGTCTCTCAGTGGCGCACTGGGCTCCAATTTTAAAGGGAAGTACACAGACAGTAAATGGAGTCTATTTTACTGCAAACAGAAAACAGAATCTATTTAAACACTACGCCCTACAGCAAACAGAGTCTACTTTATAGCAAACAGAGTCTATTTATTCAGCTAACTGCAAACAGAGTCTATTTAAACCGCAAACAGAACTCATGATTGAAACTACAGCAGAGTCTCCCGATAAAAGCAGGATTATTTCTCCAGCAAAATGCAATGAGTGGAGGATAGTTACATAATACAAATAATGTGCGTTAAATCAATCCCAGTCACTTACGGCAGTGCGGTCTCCAGGTGTGTTTGATGGGTGAATTACCCAATCATCTCCATTCTGGTCGGGACATATGGGCCTAGATTTTCAGTGTGCCATGAGGTGGGCTTTTAGGCGGGCGGGGGGCAAAAATCCCGAATTCGGGGGTCCCGACACCATCCCGCCCAAAACCCGCCTCCACGTAAGTTTCACAGGAGGCGGGTACCCTCCCCGCACTGGGACCCGCCGACCCGAGGCGGGAAGGGATTAGTGCCAATTAACTGCCTGTTAACAGGTAGTTAACAGGCAGTTTTTAACCTAATCCCTATTTTGAGGGGTGTCGTGTGGGATTCCCGACGGCTCCAAACCACGCCAAGTTACAGCAGGCGGGCCGTCGGATTGAAGGACTTGGAGGGGTCGCAGTGTCGGTGTTCAGGTGAGTGATGGGTGCATGAGTGCAAAGATAAGTGTGTTTGGTGTGTCTAAAGT
Organism: Somniosus microcephalus; assembly: GCF_052327205.1. Taxonomy (NCBI): domain Eukaryota; kingdom Metazoa; phylum Chordata; class Chondrichthyes; order Squaliformes; family Somniosidae; genus Somniosus; species Somniosus microcephalus. Next base: position 349,242,975 of record NC_140988.1, read on the forward strand.
GTGTAAAGAAGTTTAAATTACCTGTATTTACCTTAACAGCCTTTCTTCCTGTAGGCGTCGGGAGTCCATCACTCAGCCAGCACTGAAAGCTGAATGGCTGCGATCTGTCAAAAGTGACAGTCTTCTGCTTTTAGTGCCGGTGAGAGTTCTAACTGAGTCTGTGTAGAAGGACTCAGGTTAGAAGTCAGACTGTCAGTGTTTGACAGCTTCAAACAGCTGTGAAACACGGATATTTCATCTGTCAAGAGCTCTTGACAGATGAAATTTCAGTCTGTGACGTCACCTGTTGCCGGGTGGCCCTTAATTGGCCTGCTGAATCCGCTGGCCGAGCTCAACAAGGTCAATCAAGGGAAAAGCGCGCGGATTGGCCGGGTGTCGATGTAGGCGGGACTAAAACCCGAAAGTTGTAGTCCCGCCTCCTTCCCGACAGCGTAATGAAAATCGACCCCATGGTGTCTCTATATGCGGCCTATAAAAAGAAACACAGCTCTGTGGCCTAATTTAATTAGGTTTGTATAGAAGGATTACAGTCAAAGGATTTGATAGCACACAAGGAGGCCATTCATCCCATTGTGCTTGTGCCGTATCTCCGAAAGAGCGATGTACTTAGTCTTATTCCCCTGCCCTTTCTCTGTATTCTTTTAATTTTTTTGTTCAAATATTTATCCACTGCCCTTTGAAAGGCAATGAGGAGATGGGTGAGGATGGGCGAGATTAATCCAGGAGCCAAGTTGAGCACCCAAATGTCTTGCTTTAACAGAGACAGCCTACTATTTGCAGTAATGCTTGAGGATGTGGCCTTTCCCTGGAGCCATTCTCTAAAGGTAATAACCCATCTCTATAGCCAGTCACCTAACGTCATTTTAGACAGCGAACACCACAGGGTGCAGCACAGCAATGACACTCCTACAAAAGACGGTCATGCTTTCACACTAACAATTCATATTCCATCAAAAACCCAAGACTGAATACGGGTCAGTCAAGAACAGTGGCACATGCTCGAAAACCTCCAAACTATTTATATGTTAATAGGGGAAAAGTGACTGGATTGTGAATGATGAGAGGTTTTCATGTATTTGGGCCAAGGTTTTCTCATTTCTGCTGGTTAATGTTCTACAGCAGGAATGCACCAAAGGTTAAAGATTGTCAAAGAACTAGGTACTGAGGGAGAGCTGTGCTCCATCGGCAGAATAATCACTTTGACCGTCTGAAAAGGATGTTCCTGTATTTGCATATAAATTTCAGGCATGAAAAATGAAAGTGATTAATGGGCTAGAATATAGGCGGAGTGCACTAAAACCTGCCAGACTACTGTTCAGTAAGGCTTGTTATTACCCTGCTGTCAGTGCAGCATTGATCTTCTTTGGTGAATATCACTTATCAAGGACAAGGAGTGTGTGCCGTCAGCTAAAAAACAAGCACACTGGAAACAAATACACAACACCATGTATATGATTCAGAAAACACAAATAAACCATACCGCAGAGCAACTTTGAGGCTGCAATCTATTCTCAGGTTTCCAATAATGGATATATCATGGTTTATGGTGTTACGTGAAGCCTACAGATTAGATTACCAGCTATTAACACGAAGGCATCCATTATATCCTCCATAATTGCATTTAACACTGTGAGCACGTTGGTGCCAATTTGTTATTGCTTGAGTCTTGTGTTTAAAATCTAAAGTTGAAATACCTCAGTGTCTACCGAGTGATTTGTGAAGGGATGTTTGTCAGTCTATGGTACTTTATCTTTCCCGACGGCTCATTTAAGTAGCGTTAAGGTCGTTTTTCTAAAGTAGGGGGTAAATTGTTGACTCCCGCCCAATGTCATTTCTTCTGAATGCTATTCATTGCAGCCCAGTGATTGTTTTCACTTGGCAGCACAAGCTGTTCATTAAGTGTTCATTTTGGAGATGGTGAGGGAGCACAGCATGTTGCCGTGGAGTGGTAAGGTGCGGGTTCACACTGGACATTTCCCCCCCCCGCCCCCGACCTTCCCCCCCACAAGACGCACGCCGGCTTTTGGATATGTAAGTGGGGCAAGGTACAAGGCACAAAGCAGGGCCCAGGCACTTCCCAGTTGGGTAGGGTCGCCAACTTTGGCTGGGCAGATTCCTGGAGTTTTCCTCACCTGGCCTCCCGCCTCCAACTGCCCAAACAGCCTTTTTTCCCCCATCTCCAATATTTTTTATAACGAATGAACAAAAGTGTTTAAAAAAAATAACAATTGCCCGACACGTCCACCCTCGCGGCCCTCCGCCTGTCCACAACAATTCGGAAGCAAACAGGATCTTATTTCCCTGACTGGATGATGCTTGACTGTCAGTCAAACAGCCGTTCCACCCACCCACCCCATCCCCCCCATCTCCAATATTTTTATAACTAATAAATGTTCAAAGAAAATGAAAAAAAATCACATACAATGCTTTTTAACGTCCCGATGAGTTTTCTCCCGGGTTTGCTCGCCGCCGTGTCCTGGAGATTAATTTTCAATTCCTGGAGACCCCAGGGCAATCCTGGGGGGTTGGCAACCCAACAATTGGGAGAAGTGAAAAAATGGTCAGGCAGGTAATCCCAATCAGCTGCCGCGCGCCTCCTATTGGCAGTTTTGGAAGGATATACTTGCCATAGAGGGAGAGCAATGAAGGTTCACCAGACTGATTCCTGGGATGGGGGGATTGTCCTATGAGGAGAGATTGATTAGACTAGGCCTATATTCCCTAGAGTTTAGAAGAATGAGAGGTGATCTCATTGAAACATATTAAATTCTTACAGGGCTTGACAGGGTAGATGCTGGGAGGATGTTTCCCCTGGCTGGGGAGTCTAGAATCAGGGGTCACAGTCTCAGAATAAGGGGTCGGCCATTTAGGACTGAGATGAGGAGAATTTTTTTCACCTAGAGGGTTGTAAATCTTTGATATTCTCTACCCAGAGAGCTGTGGAGGCTCAGTCGTTGAGTATATTCAAGACAGAGATCGATAGATTTTTGGATACTAAGGGAATGAAGGGATATGGGGATACGGCGGGAAGGTGGAGATGGGCTAGAAGATCCACCGTGTTAAGAAATGGCGGAGCAGGCTCAAATGGCCTACTCCTGCTCCTATTTCTTATGTTCTTAGGCTGATAGAATAGCGTTGGCAGAGGCCGGGACTAAAATCACACTTCCTCCTCCCCTGGACCTCCTGTGTGAATGGGTATCTGAGAAGGGGGAGCAAATTTAACAGCATGCTACTTACTGTTAGCAGTGTAGCCAGATAGGTTCACAAACCCACGGCTGACATTTTATTACGAGGCCACACTCAATGGAATGCCACAGGTCCTGCTACGAGCCGCTAACCCTACTTCCGGCCTATGCTGACACCTCAGTATAGTAGAGCTGCAGTGTTGAAGGTGCCGGCTTCCAGATGAGATGTTAAATCAAAGCCCCGTCTGCGTGTTCGGGTAGAGGTAAAATATCCCATGGCCCTATTCGAAGAGGAGCACCATAAACCAATTACCTGGCCATTTATTTTGTTGCTATTTGTGGGATCTTGCTGTGTTCAAATTGGCTGCCATGTTTCCTTCCCAAAAAATACTGACGACACTCCCAAAGTAGTGCTTTGGGATATCCTGAGGATGTGAAAGATGCTATATAAATGTAAGTTCTTTCTTTTTTTGGGGGTCAATATACTAAACAATCAATCATTTCCAGACCTGTAGCCGTTGCTCAAGACCTTCACAAATCAGATTCAATTTTGATAAAGTTTTTAAACTAATTCTTTTCCTTTACTTCGCTTAAAGGTAATAACCCATCTCTCTATCCAGTCACCTAACTTCACTTTTTTTTAAACTCGTTCCTGGGATGTGGGTGTCACCAGGAAGGCCAGCATTTATTGCCCATCCCTAATTGCCCTTGAGAAGGTGGTGGTGAGCCACCATTTCAGAGGGCAGTTAAGAGTCAACCACATTTCTGTGGGTCTGGAGTCACACGTAGGCCAGACCGGGTAAGGACGGCAGATTTCCTTCCCTAAAGGAGATTAGTGAACCAGATGGGTTTTTACGACAATCCGGTGGCTTTATGGTCACCATTACTGATACTAGCTTTTTATTCCAGATTTATTTAATTAACTGAATTTAAATTCCCCAGCTTCATTGATTTGAACTCATATCTCCGGATAATTTTTCCAAACCTCTGGATTATTAGGCCAGTAACAGAACCACTATGCTACCGCATCACTTTAGACAGTGAACACAATAGGGTGCAGCACAATCAATAAAGTTCCACTAAAAGGCAGGACTTCATGCAAGATATGGTCCCTTGGGTCGGGTTATCAACCCCCCAGGATTGCCCTGGAGGCTTCAGGAATTGAAGATTAATCTTCTGGACACTGCTTCGAGCAAACCCAGAAGAAAAATCATCGCGACATTAAAAAAACATTGCGTGTGATTTAAAAAAAAAATTTCTTTGAACATTTATTAGTTGTAATAATATTAGAGACCGGATAATAAGGCTTTTTGACTGACAGTCAATCTTCATCCAATTGGGTAATTAAGGGCCCTGCTGGTTTGCAATTGGTGTTGAACGTCAGAGAGCTGCGAGGATGGACATGTCGGGCGACCAATGGCGGGAGCGTGGGGGCGGGGCGGTTGGAGGCTAGAGGTCATGTGATGAAACCTCCAGAAACATGTCCAATCAGAGTTGGCAACCCTACCCATCGATGACCGTGGCGTTCTGGTACTTTGCCTCAGTCCGCCATTGCTCATGCCGACATTTGAGCAGCCTCGGCCTAGTTTCTCAGGGGAATCAGCCTAAAAGGTAGAGTGGACCATCATTTGCAACAAAAATGCCAATCTCGCTCAGAGAGGGAGTGAAAACAAGTCCCACTGGGTAACTGAGCTAGAGGCATGTTGTTCGAGCAGTTTAAAGCTTTTTTTTTGTGGACTAGGGAAATGGTACTGAAGTGACACAAAAGCAAAATACTGCGGATGCCGGAAATCTGAAATTAAAAACGGAAAATGCTGGAAAATACTCAGCATGTCAGGCAGCGTCTGTGGAGAGACAAACAGAGTTAACATTTCAGGTCGATTTTTCCAGTGTCAGGAGGGTTGGTAAACAGAGGAGATAGATTTACGGTGATTGGCAAAAGAACCAGAAGGGAGATGAGGAGTGATTTTTAACAAGGAAGAAGATGCTGCCAAAGTCATAGTGAAAGAGGAGGTAGTTGAGATACTGGATGAGATTATCCAGTTATCCCATCCAGTATCTCAACTACCTCCTCTTTCACTATGACATTGGCAGCATCTGCATTGATAGAGGAGATACTAGAAAGGCTGGCTGTACTTAAAGTTGATCAGTCACCAGGACCAGATGGGATGCATCCTAGGATGCTGAGGGCAGTAAAGGTGGAAATTGTGGAGATACTGGCCATGATCCTCCAATCCTCCTTAGATACGGTGCCAGAGGACTGGAGAATTGCAAATGTTACACCCTTGTTCAAAAAAGGGTGCAAGGATAAACCCAACAACTGCAAGCCAGTCAGTTTAACCTCGCTAGTGGGGAAGCTTTTAGAAATGATAACCTGGGACAAAATTAACAGTCACTTGGACAAGTGTAGATTAATTAAGGAAAGCCAGCACGGATTTGTTAAAGGCAATCGTGTTTAATGAACTTGATTGCGTTTTTTGCTGAGGTAACAGAGTGGGTTTATGAGGGCAATGCAGTTGACATAGTGTATATGGACTTCCAAAAGGCGTTTGATAAAGTGCCACATAATAGGCTTGCTGTTACGTCCGTGTATAAGAAGACACAGACTGCGGAGAACGGTACAATAGGTGTTTATTCAACGTGGCTCAGACTGCAACTGATCTGTACAGATTACTACTCAGCGTTATATACAGGTGTGGTCACTGCCAGTACTACAGTATACATGAGCTGTAAAAAGTAGTTCCCCCCCTTAAAGGTATATACATTACAATTCCTCCCCTTTTAGATTAACAGTACCATAACACTCATTTAACAATTAAATATCAAACTAATTACAATTAACACTTTTAACATGCAACATTAGCTGAAAATAGTCTATTTATAAATTCAGTCTTTGGGGAGGCTTCCTGACCTTTCTGGATAGCGCCTTTCCCGAGTGTCTTGCTCTTGGTGCGGAGGCGATTCTGGCCCCCTGTCGTTGGTTGGTTCATCAGCTTCCGATGCTACAGTTTCTGGGGTAGATGCTACCTGTACGTCGGGTTCATCACCAGGTACGTATGGGCGAGGCATGGGGTTGACTTTTTCCTGTGACTCTAGGATCTGGTCAGCATGGCGTCTCACGATGCTCTCCCCAACGTCCACTGTGTACATTAGTGGGCCCTGCCGTGTGCATATCATTCCTGGCTGCCATTTTTCTGTTCGGTAGTCGCGGGCCAAGACTGGTTGCCCTACATTGAAGCTCCTTGTTGGCTTCTCATGGATGTGCTGGAATTGCTTACTCTCAACATCTCTTCGTATGTTTGGTCTGAGCAAATCCAGGCGAGATCTTAACCTTCGATTAAAGAACATCATGGCTGGGGCCTGGTTGGTGACTGCATGTGTCGCATTCCGGTAGGCGAACAGGAAATTGTCCACCTTGTGCTGCAGCGGAATGTTGTCATTGTACATACCCTTTATTGCCTTCTTAAAGGTTTGTACGAACCTCTCAGCCAATCCATTTGTGGCTGGATGATACGGGGCGGATGTGTAATGCCTTACCCCATTCTTTTTCAAGAACCTCCGGAACTCTTCGGACACAAACTGTGGTCTGTTGTCGGAGCAAATCTGTTCTGGCAAGCCATTCCTGGCAAAAATGGTCCGTACGACTGCAATAGTTTTCTCCGCGGTGGTGGAGGACATTTAGATGACCTCAGGCCATTTTGAGTGCGCATCCACAGCTATTAAAAACATTGAGTCCATGAATGGACCAGCAAAATCAATATGCACCTGTTGCCATGGAGATGAGGGCCACTCCCATGGGTGTAGAGGGGCCTGTGGTGGTGCATTTTGGACTTTCTGGCATCCTGAGCAGCTCTTGGTCAGGTCCTCGATTTGTTTATCGATTCCCGGCCACCACACATAAGCCCTGGCTAGGCTTTTCATTTTTACCCCTCCCAGATGACCCTCATGAAGCTCATTGAGCACTCTATCCCTTAACTTGGGTGGAATTACCACTCGGGATCCACACCTCAAGGTCCCCCGGCACACTGACAGCTGTTCTCTCCTTGTCGAGAATGCTGGCAACAGTGAGTCGCCATGTGCTGGCCATCCCTTCACCGTCAAATCATATACCCGAGACAGTGTCGGGTCATTTTGGGTTTCCTTTTCGATACAAGCGTTAGTTACCGGTAGGTATTCAACTATAGTCGAATGGAATATTTCGACAGGATCCACTGCTGGTGCTTCCTCCGCAGTAGGCAGTGGCAGGCGCGATAGCCCATCAGCATTTCCATGCTGTTTCGTGCCCTTATATTCAATCTCATAGTGGTGCGCCCCTAGAAAAAGTGACCATCTTTGTAGTCGTTGCGCAGTCATCACCGGAACGCCCTTCTTCGGATTAAAAATGAAGACAAGAGGCTGGTGATCAGTCAGCAAGGTGAATTTCTGCCCGTGCAGATAGTGATTGAACTTTTTCACTCCCCACACTAGGCTGAGGGCCTCCCTGTCAATCTGGGCGTAGTTACGCTCGGCTGAGGTTAGTGATCGTGACGCAAAGGCTATTGGCCTCTCTGAGCCGTCCGAGAATTTGTGCGACAGCACCGCTCCAATGCCGTAGGGTGACGCATCACATGCCAACCGAATTGGTAATGCTGGGTTGTAATGGGCCAATACCTCTTTCGATGTGATTAGTGTTTTGCTCTTCTGGAAAGCTCGTCTACATTCGTCACTCCACTTCCATGGCACCCCAGTTTGCAGTAGGGTGTTCAGTGGGTGTAGTATTGTAGACAAATTTGGCAAGAACTTATGGTAGTAGTTTACCAGCCCGAGGAACGACCTCAGTTGTGACACATTTTCCGGTGCTGGAGCCTTGACTACTGCCTCAATCTTCTCTGGGGACTTATGTAACCCCTCTTTATCGATAACGTGGCCACAATACGAGATCTGTTTTCTAAAAAACTCGCATTTGGGGCGGTTAGCTCGGAGCCCATATTCCTGCAATCTAGTGAGCACCTGCTCCAGGTTGGCAAGGTGATCACTGTCATTTTCGCCCGTGACCAGGATGTCGCCCAAATAACACTGGGTCCCTGGGATCCCTTGCAGGACTTGTTCCATTGCCCTCTGCCAAATAGCCGGAGCTGATGCTACCCCGAATACCAGCCGGTTGTATTGGTAGAGACATTTATGGGTGTTGATTGTGAGGTATTTCTTTGATGCTTCTTCTACCTCCATTTGCAGATACGCCTGGGCCAGATCAATCTTAGTGAAGCATTTCCCTCCAGATAGCGAGGCGAAAATATCTTCAATCCGTGGAAGTGGATATTGTACGGTGTGAAGGACCGGGTTCACTGTTACCTTAAAGTCCCCACAGATGCGAACCTTCTTTGGTTCCCCAGGCATGCTGCTCAATGACTTTTTCATCACAGGGACGATGGGTGTAGCCCACTCGCTCCATTCTAACTTGGACAGTACACCTGAACGTTCCAGACTCTCCAGCTCTGCATGGACGGCTGGGTGGATCGCATAAGGTACTGGACTGGCCTTAAAAAATTTTGGGCTTGCGTTTCCTTCAATTTTAATCATCGCTGTCATGCCTTTCAGTGTTCCGAGTCCTTGCTGGAACACTTCTTTCGCGTCAGTTAGGATCTTTGACAGTCGCCCAGGTGTGACGTCGTCATCCTTTTTGTCAGCCACAGTCAGTGCCTGTATGGAATGCCAATCCAGTTGTATTTTCCGGATTCATTCACGTCCCAGTAATGGTGGTCCTCCATCTTGCAATACATACAGGTCTAGTTTTGGTGTTTCCTTACCGTTATATATAACGGTCACCCTTATTTTCCCTTTGTGGTAGGCTTTTTGCCCCGTGTGCGTCTTCAAAATAATTTATGTGTCTCTCAAGGGTATGTGTGAGAATAGCCGCTCGTAGTCCCGTCGGTTTATGACTGTTAGGGCTGATCCGGTGTCCAATTCCATCTTTACCTGGACTCCTGCTATCTTGAGAGTGACCCAAATGGTTCGGTGATCCTCCGTTGTGATCACATTATGTAGTTTCAGACAACTCAGTTCCCTGCTTTCGGAGTCGTTATCACTCTTTTGTTCATCTGAACTATTCTCCGTCATCTTATGTACCTTCTTGTACTTTTCTTTGATAGGTTTCTTATTGCTGGATTTCTTTCCTGACCTGCAGACTCGTGCTATGTGTCCTACTTTTCCACACTGTCTGCACACTTTGTCTTTGAACCAGCAATCATTCTGGTCGTGTGTTGTTCTGCCGCAGCGATAGCACTTCTCTGTTCCATATGACATTTCGTTTGTGCCATATTCTTGCGGTCTCCGTTGTATCTCTGCAGCGCCCCGTGCTGCTGCTTCATATGATACCACAATGCTGAAAGCCTTTTCCAGTGTAAGGTCCTTTTCAGATAAAAGCCGTTTCTGGGTTCCTTCACTTTGAAGGCCACACACAAACTTGTCCCTTAAGGTATCTGCCAGTCCCGCTCCAAACTGGCAGTGTTTCGATAGTTTGCGCAGTTCTGTTAAATAATCAGCATTGCTTTCATCCTTATGCTGGTTCCGTTTGTGAAACTTGAATCTTTATGCTATCAGCAGCGGTGTGGGGTTTAAATGTTCCTTTAGTATCGTTACTATGTCTTCAAAACTCTTTTCCATTGGCTTCGTTAGGGTTACTAGATTTCGTAATAAACCATACGTCTTTGCACCCATTAAATTTAACAATACCGACGCTATCTTGTCATCTGGCACCTCATTTTCCTTGCAGTACACCTCTATTCGTTCGACATATGTAGTCCAATCTTCGACTTCATTGTCAAATGTGGTGATACTCTTCGGCATTTTGGGTGTGGTTTAAAATTGAGTCTCCCAATGGCTTAAAATGGCATCTCCCGCGCATTCCTTCCTCCCCCCCTGCTGCCGACGCCGCTCCCGGCGGTTCTCGTGGCAATGGCGGCGCCTTGCGTGTTTCTGCGCGTCTCTTTCTCCCTCTCTCCGACGCTGCTCGGCCCCTGAACACCGGCTGCGCCCTATGCGCTCTGCCCTCTCTCTCTCCTGTCGACGCTGCTTGGCCCTTTGCTGTGCCGCTCGGTTGGGCTCTAGCCCGCCGCTGTCCGGGAAGGGTCTGCGCACTACCTGTTGCCAACCCGTTTCGCTGGACCACCTCGACTGGAAAGCCAAGCCTGGCTCTCGACAGCCTCCTCCGCAATTCTCGAGTCTCTGCTGGATGACTGGGCGGTTGCCCGTGGTCGACACCCGAGTCTCTGGCCTTGACCTCCAATCCACTGATCTCCAGGAACGAATCCCCAGGAGGTGATGCAGAGTTGCAGGTAGGTTCGAACCTGCCTAGTCGCCAATGTTACGTCCGTGTATAAGAAGACACAGACTGCGGAGAACGGTACAATAGGTGTTTACTCAACGTGGCTCAGACTGCAACTGATCTGTACAGATTACTACTCAGTGTTATATACAGGTGTGGTCACTGCCGGTACTACAGTATACATGAGCTGTAAAAAGTAGTTCCCCCCTTAAAGGTACATACATTACACTTGCCAGCAAAGTTGAAGCCCATGGAATAAAAGGGACAGCGGCAACATGGATACGAAATTGGCATAGTGACAGGAAACAGAGAGGAGTGGTGAATGGTTGCTTTTCGGACTGGAGGAAGGTACACAGTGGTGTTCCCCAGGGGTCGGTACTAGGACCACTGCTTTTCTTGATATATATTAATGACATGGATGTGGGTGTACAGGGCACAATTTCAAAATTTGCAGATGACACAAAACTTGGAAGTATAGTGAACAGTGAGGAGGAGAGTGATAGACTTCAGGAAGACATAGACAGGCTGGTGGAATGGGCGGACACGTGGCAGATGAAATTTAACACAGAAAGGTGCGAAGTGATACATTTTGGTAGGAAGAACGAGGAAAGGAAATATAAACTAAAGGGTACAATCCTAAAGGGGGTGCATGAACAGAGAGAACTGGGGGTATATGTGCACAAATCGTTGAAGGTGGAAGGGAGGTTGAGAAAGCGGTTAAAAAAGCATACGGGATCCTGGGCTTCATCAATAGAAGCGTAGAGTACAAAAGCAAGGAAGTTATGATGAGCCTTTATAAAACACTGGTTCGGCCTCAACTGGAGTATTGTGTCCAATTCTGGGCACCTCACTTTAGGGAAGGATATAAAAGCCTTAGAGAGGGTGCAGAAAAGATTTACAAGAATGATTTCAGGGATGAGGGACTTCTGTTACGTGGATAGACTAAAGAATCTAGGGTTGTTCTCCTTTAGAGTAGAGAAGGTTGAGAAGAGATTTGATAGAGGTGTTCAAAATCATGAGGGGTCTAGACAGAGTAGATAGAGAGAAACTGTTCCCATTGGCAGAAGGGTCGAGAACCAGAGGACACAGATTTGAGGTGATTAGCAGAAGAACCAAAGACGACATGAGGGGAAACTTTTTTACACAGCTAATGGTTAGGATCTGGAATGCACTGTCTGAGAGGGTGGTGGAGGCAGATTCAATCGTGGTTTTCAAAAGGGAGTTGGATAAGTACCTGAAGGAAAAAAAATTGCAGGGCTACGGGAAAAGGGCGGGGTAGTGGGACTAGCTGCAGTGGTCTTGCAGAGAGCCGGCACGGGCTCGACGGGCCGAATGGCCTCCTTCTGTGCTGTAACCATTCTATAATGCAATCATTTTTTTATGCAGTGAGTTGTTATGATCTGGAATGTATTGCTGGAAAGGGTGGTGGAAGCAGATTCAATAATAACTTTCAAAAAGGAATTTGAATACTTGAAGGGGAAAAAAATTGCAGGACTATGGGGAAAGAGCAGGGGAGTGGAACTAATGGGGGATCTTAGCTACAAGGACAGGTTGGAGAAGCTGGATTTGTTTTCATTAGAGCAAAGGAGGTTGAGGGGTGACTTGATAGATGTGTACAAGATTATGATGGGTTTGAATAGGCTAGATGGGGAAAGGCTGTTCGCACTAATTGATGGTACAAGGACTAGGGGACACAGATTTAAGGTTTTGGGCAAGAGATACAGGGGGAATGTGAGGAAAAACATTTTTACTCAGCGAGTGATGAGGACCTGGAACTCGCTGCCGACGGAAGTGCTGGAAGCGGAGACATTCAGGAGGAGAAATTGAGTCGCGCCCCCTCGCGCAACTTTTAGCGCCCCGGAAAAAGTAGCACCCCCGTGGCCGAAATTGAGTGGTAGTGCCCCAAGAAGCGCCCCGCCTCCCTCTTGGGGCGCTGCGAGGGAATACTGCTATGTGCGCAGTATAAGAACATAAGAAATAGGAGCAGGAGTAGACCATTCGGCCCTTCGAGCCTGCTCCGCCATTCAATGAGATCATGGCTGATCTTCTGCCTCAACTCCATTCACCGGCCCTATCTCCATATCCCTTGATGCCCTTACTAGTCAGAAATCTATCGACTTCTGTTTTGAATATACCCAATGACTGAGCCTCCACAGCCCTCTGGGATAGAGAATTCCAAAGATTCACCACCCTCTGGTCCAGAATGACATGCCCTTGATCCTGAGGCTGTGGCCCCTGGTTCTAGACTACCCTGCCAAGGGAAACATTCTCCCAGCATCCACCCTATCAAGCCCTGTAATAATTTTGTATGCTTCAATGAGATCCCCCCTCATTCTTCTGAATTCAAGAGAATGCAGGCCTAGTTTACTCAATCTCTTCTCATACGACAGTCACGCTATCCCAGGAATCAATCTTGTGAACCTTCGTTGCACTCCCTCTATGGCAAGTATATCCTTCCATAGGTAAGGAGACCAAAATTGTACACAGTACTCCAGGTGTGGTCTCACCAAGGCCCTATATAATTGGAGTAAGACTTCTTTACTTCTGTACTCAAATCCTCTTGTAATGAAGGCCAGCATACCATTTGCCTTCCTAATGGCTTGCTGCACCTGTACATTCACTTTCAGTGACTCGTGTACAAGGACACCCAGGTCCCTTTGAGCATCTGCATTTCCCAATCTTTCACCATTTAGGAAATACTCTGCCCCCCTGACCCCATTGGACATAGCAGCTGGCAGTAAGTCAGGGGGCGCTACCGAAGATCGTGGGCGGGGCGCTGCGCATGGCAATGACGTCATCGCCGGCGGTGCAGCGCCATGGGGCACTAACAGTTACCGCCACCGTTAACCGCCCGCTGAATTTCACGGCAGGCGTTGGCGGCGGCGCGCCCGGGCGCTAGTTGCTTTTCGCCCTGTTAGCGTCCTCTTAGGGTGCTAATGAGAGGCGCAAAGCAACTGAATTTTTCCCTCTAGATGTTTTCAAGGGGAGGCTGGATAGACACTTGAGGGAAATAAACTTGCAGGGTTACGGGGATAGAGCGGGGGAATGGGACTGACCGGATTGCTCTACAGAGAGCCGGCACGGACACGATGGGCTGAATGTCCTCCTCCTGTGCCGTTATGATTCTATGACTCTAATTGGATAGCTCTTTCAATGGGCCGAATGACCTCCTTCTGTGCTGAATGATTCTATGATGCTGCCTGACCAGCTGAGTGTTGTCCAGCATTCTCTGTGTGTCCTTTTACAGTGTGTCGTCAGTCGTTACTGGGTTCATTTGAGGGACAGCAGTTTTGACACCCTACAAGTTGCTCTGCCTTCAACAGCAGCTCATTGAATCTACAACGATCCGGGTCCTCGATGCTGTCGGAAAGTCAGATTCCGCCTCCATATTGACAGGATCTCCATGTGGGTTCTGCCAATGGCAAGGTGAGGGCATGGGGAGGTGGGTGCGGTGGGCATAGTAACCCAACCAGAAACAAAACTTTACCCTTTACCTGGCTGTGTTTTACCAGCCCTGCTTAGTATTAACACTGGCAGATGGTAATTATTTAGAACAGCAATGATATCCTTCATTTGGATGACTGTAAAAATAAAATGAGAAATGCTGGTATTTTTAGCAACTTGCACTCGTGAAGCCACTCACTCACCCGCACACTATTGGTCGGGTGTGAGGAAACACTTAATGGGTTTCTTTAATGTGTTCAAGTGGTGTGTGTACACAGTGATTAGGGGATTTTTACTGACACAAGGCTGGTAAACAGCTCCAGTGACCATCGTACTGGGCAAGGCAACACTTATTAAAACCGATGAAATGTAACGAACCATTTGAAATCCCGTTCAAAGGAAATTACCCAACTGCAAGCTAAGATTCTCACAAGTAATTTGTGTTTTTTTTTTAAACTTTATTTACCTTTATAGTCTCTTCTATTTTAAGCTTGCCCGAGCAGGAAGTGAAACTAATTTGGTTATAACGTTGAATGGTTTCAAATTTTAAAGGGACACCGTCTTCATCAAAAAGCTTTTGAAAAATGTTTTTTTTAACAACACTTTTAACAACTTAAATTGCGTTAAAATCCCTCATTTTGTGACGTCCGCACAAGAAGGTGATAGGTGGCTGTCCTCCCTCTCCAAGCAGCACACATTTCTGCCAAACATTTTTTCTTTTAAGGCAACACCCCTTTAAAACTTTGGAAAACATGCTCTTAATAAGTGAACCATTGCTTATCACAGTTCAAAATCAGTACCTTGGGTTTTGAATTTACTTTAACAGATATGGTTTACAGCGCACTTGTTATTTAATCCCATGAAATTAGTGTTCAGAAGCTAGAACACAATGAAGCCACATTCTCATGATCGAAGGTCTGGTCGCTTGTCCTTTCAGAGTTATTTATATTGTATTGAAGGTCACAGCAGTCCTCAGTCGGGCCTGTCTTTTCAACACTATTTATATACTAACACCTCCTTCCTTTCCCCCCCCCCCCCGCTCACTCCCACCCCAAAGATTGTGCAAAGAGTCGAGTGAGCTTCTGAAAATAAACCATTGCTACTGATCATCAGAGCATCATTTAACAATAGCAGAGATTCCAAAGAATAAACGCAGCCCAATCTTCACAATGAAATATGTATTTGGAACGGTTTCAACAGTTGGGCTGTCAGATTCATTGTATAACAATTCTGCCTGTTGATGGTGTTTGATAAACTATTTATTTTAAATTGCAGCCATCTAAGTCTGGCCGCTGCTGACTTTTTGTTACTGGAAATGCCACGTTGTAATCATCTGGCGAAGTTTTGTCAAGAGGAATTCTTTATGGATTTTAAGGTCATTTTATATCATCAAGCCCATGAATACCCTCATAAAAGAGTAAGGAAGCTGTCATGAACATAACTGTACCTACACATGATCATCGGGGTAACTCATTTAGCTTGCTTTATTACAAAAACTTAAGGATCTGTAGGAACAGGGCAACGGCATCAGTCCCAACAGATCCACCCTTTCTGAATAGAGATCAAACCCGGCTACCTCACTCCCTTTAAATCTTTTGAACCTATTTGCACTGTTCACTTGAATGACCTTCCCTTGTAACTTGAGTCTATCACCCTTGGCATATTAAAAAAAATTCCACTTATCCACCGCCCTTAATTCTAAATTCCTAGTTTTTTTTAACTTGTGTCCCCTGGTAGTTGAATCCTTCACCATAGTGATCATCGATCTCCTTCACAATCTTGGAAATTTCCAATGAGGTCATTTTTTTAAGTCACGTATTCTCCAAAGAAAACAAAATCAACTTGCTTAACCTTTCCTCAACTTAAATTCCTGATTCTTGAAATCATATCATAAAACCATAATGGGTGTATAAACACTGAGCATAAATTGCATGGTTATCAGTGCATACCGAAAGCTTTGACTAAGGCCAGATATGGAGAAAGACGGGGTTGGTGGGAAGGCATGGAAAGGGAGTTGGGATCCGGGGCCGACATCCGGCCGCCTTCCTGTTCCTAACTTTTTTTTTTACTCTCATGATTTACCCGGTCAGAATTGGCCTCTTCTCGAGATCTCAAATCACTAGCTCACTAGTTTTAAATGGACTCACGTTTGCAACATAATATTGTTTTTGATTTACATTGTTCTGATGTAGCCAACAAGTGACCCAGTTCTTGAGCTCTGCACAGATGGGTGGACTAGAGGTGTGTCTGTATAGTTAGTCGGAAGGAGGCCCCATCACGAGATAGATATCTGAGGGACAGGGTAGGATTGAATGGAATGCAAAATGGATTTTACAATCAGATAGCCTTGAGGACTGGTAAGTATTATAAATACTGTGGTTAATGGGGTTCAATGTCCTTTTTTAAAAAAAAAAATGGAAAGAGGCAAAGGCGTACTGGACAATATTCAAAGATTCTCTGTTAGGCAGCAAAAATGCACTAGAAAGGCAAAAGAACAGATTAAAAAGAACTCCAAAATAGAAATTACATATTACATTACATAGTATTTACAGCACAGAATCAGGCCATTCGGCTCAACAGGTCGATGCCGGTGTTTATGCTCCACATGAGCCTCCTCCCACTTCTCTTCATCTAACCCCATCAACATATCCCACTATTCTTTTCTCCCTCATATGCTTATCCAGCCTCCCCTTAAATGCATCTATACTATTCGCTTCAACCACTCCCTGTGGTAGCGAGTTCCACATTCTCACCACTCTCTGGGTAAAGAAGTTTCTCCTGAATTCCCTATTGGATTTATTATTATTATTACAAATGAATGAAGTGCAGAGGAGAAACAGGCTGGTAAATGAGATATCCGAGACCTGAAGCTGCTGAAGTCTGATCAGCGGGCTGCAGTGTGCCATTATTGTTTGTTTGTCAATTTGATACAAATTTGGATCCTACTGCTCTCTGAAAAATGAAATACGGATGATAAATGGAACTCAGCCTCATTCTTGGAAAAAGCAAAACTTTACAAAGTCCAAAAGAAGGTACCTAAAGGATAGGTCCCCCACTCACATTCTGGAGCAAAGGGAGGGAGCAACAACAACTTGCATTTATATAGCGCCTTTAACGTAGTAAAACATCTCAAGGCCCTAGTGTTTCATGGAATATATAAGGTTAAGAGCTGATTTGATTGAGGTTTACAGAACTTTGAAAGGAATTGAAACTTTTTTCACTGGTGGAGCAGTCTAGGACAACCTTAAAATCAGAGCCAGGCCATTCAGGAGAGAAGTTAGGAAACATTCTTCACACAAAGGGTGGTAAAAGTGTGGGGGCTAGATTTTCAGTTGCTTGCGCCAGCAGTTAGCGCCTTAAGAGAAGTGATTTTCGGGCGCTATGCGTGTAGCGCCTGGGCGCAGCGCAGTTTGCGCCCCGCCCCAAATTAAGTTGCCCGTTAGCGCCGGCGCAAAGTTTAGCGGCCGCCCGGATGCGCGCGCAGAAAATGACGTCACATCCTCGTGCAACGCCCTTTGGCCGCCCCGAATCCAAACTTCAGTCGGACCGCCCGATTGTGCGGCTGGCGTCCAGTGCGTTTGTAAAATGGAACGCAACACACCCTGGGGAGCGCAAATTAAAGGGCCCTCCTCCTGCACTATAATGGAAGGAACCAGTGTGTTGTGAATGGTGTATTTATGTTCCCGGACAACACCACCACCACCTCCTCCTCCTCCTCCTCCTCCTCCTCCTCCTCCTCCTCCTCCTCGTCTTTTCCCCCCCAGACTCTGCCTTTGCAAATAAACACATGCACCCTTCCCCTTTAAGAGCTCACTGGCACCAGAGTGTCTGCCGTGCGCAGCGCTCTGCACCGCCGGCTTAGCGCCTAAAGATAGTAGTGGAACGCCTCTTTTAGCGCTCCACCAACCTCTTAGGGCGAAGCCACTGAATTTCCGGCAACGGGGCGCTACTTTGGGGCGGGCGCTAAGGTTAGCGCCCCAAAACTGTCTATACTGAAAATCTAGGCCTGGAACTCTCTCCCACAAAAAGCAATAGCTGCGAGCTCAATTCATCATTTAAGATCTGAGATCGATAGATTTTTGTTAGCCAAGGGTATAAAAGGACATGGAGCCAAGGCAGGTGGATGGAGTTAAGATGCAGATCAGGCATGATCTCATTGAATGACGGAACAGGCTCGAGGGGCTGAATGGCCTACTCCTGTTCCTATGTTCAGGAGTGCCGATAATCCCACGGTGCACCTGATAAACCACTACTGTTGGAAGTTCTGCACACATTCTGGAGATCTCAGCCCACCAGAATCAGACCCAGCATTTCCTTTTAGCTTCTGGCAAAATCAATCACCGTTGAATGCTAAAGAGCACCTCCCTGCCTCTTGAGTAGTATTTGCTTGCTATTGAAATCCTAGGCATCAAGAACTAAAGCTTGGGACGAAAGACAGACTGTGTATTCACTAAAATGTTTAAGGTGTATTTAGAAATATACAGAGAGAAAGCATGGCAATATTTCTTCGAATTATGACTGAGGGGACATGGGCACAGAGCTAAATTGTTCTTTGTGCAATCATTAACCGAGCTGCCTACAAGTAAGTAAGCAAAGGATAAAGAGAACAAAGTGGGTGTCTGTGTCCATGTTTGACTTGCATAGTGCTCAAGTAAAACTGTAACACAAACCAGCCCAGCCCAGTAAAAGGGAACAGATTCTGTGTATTAGGAGTCAATGCACTGCCAGCCATACAGAAGAAATGAATGTCCTAATAGAGGTACTTATGTTTATGTGCAAAGAAAAGTTTGCATCAAATAGTTGAGAATATAGTTCTTCATCCTTCAACAGTAACTAACCAACTAGCTATTTATTTAAATGTGTCCAAAGTCATTAAAGGAAGCACTTAAAAGATTACTTTAAATTCGGGCAATGGCTCAATGACGTCACCAGATCTCATCGGAAAAAAAATTTCAGAGAAGGAAAAAAATATCCTTTTTTTCCTGCAGAACCAAATCACAGGCTGTGCAGATTTAATTAAAGGTCTATTAAGGCAGAGCTGGTGAAATGTAATTATACCTCTCGGCCTGTAATTTATAATATAAGTGGAAGAGACAGAACATTAGTTATATTTTCTGTGTTTGAAATACTGTTTAGTATTTTCGCTATTCTGACAAATAAGATTAACCTGATCATTCAGTGCATAATATTATCACTGTGTGTAGATTAGATATTTAAATATTTTTTATCATTTCAAAGAATTTCACAGAGAATGTCTACGTATAATTTTTTTTATAATCTCAATTTAATTGCAAAATGCAGAAATAGAATTCACTCACTGAACTGGACTAACTTGATGTGTCTGAATTTATCCAAATATTCCAGAGAGTCCAGATGGCATTCCACGTCAGTGCAGTGGTCTACCGAGGCAGTACTTGACGCTGCCTATAAAACCAATGGCATCGTTAAGAAATCTGAATCTAAACCTAGGCACACATTTCTGTAAAATCGAGGCTCTGAGGGGTTTTGATAGATTAGATAGGGAGAAACTGTTACCACTGGCAGGAGGGCCAGTAACCAGAGGACACAAATTTAAAGTAATTGTCAAAAGAGCCAGCGGGGAGATGAGGAGATTTAATTTTTTACGCAGCGAGTTGTTGTGATCTGGAATGCACTGCCTGAAAGGGTGGTGGAAGCAGATTCAATAGTAACATTCATAGAATCAGAGAAATTTACAGCACGGAAGGAAGCCATTTCGGCCCATTGTGTCCACGCCGACCGACAAAGAGCTACCCAGCCTAAACCCACTTTCCAGCTCTCAGTCCGTAGCCCTGTAGGTTACAGCACTTCAAGTGCACATCCAAGCACTTTTTAAATGTGGTGAGAGTTTCTGCCTCTATTACCCTTTCAGGCAGTGATCCAGACCTCCAACCACCCTCTGGGTGAAGAATTTCCCCTCAAATCCCCTCTAAACCTACCAATTACTTTAAATCTATGCCCCCTGGTTTTTGACCCCCCTGCTAAGCGGTCAAAAACCAGGGGGTTCAAAAACCAGGGGGCACAGATTTAAAGTAATTGTTGGAAGGTTTAGAGGGCATTTGAGGGGAAATTTCTTCATCCAGAGGGTTGTGGGCGTCTGGAACTCACTGCCTGAAAGGGTGGTAGAGGCAGGAACCCTAACCACATTTAAAAAGTACTTGGATGTGCACTTGGTCCATAGCCCTGCAGGTTAGAGCATCCCAGGAGCTGGGAAGTGGGATTAGGCTGGATAGCTTTCTGTTGGCCGGCGCGGACACGATGGGCCGAAATGACCTCCTTCCGTGCTGTAACTTTCTATGATTCTATGCTAAGGGAAATAGGTCCTTCCTGTGCACTCTATCTAGGCCCCTCATAATTTTATACACATCAATAAGGTCTCCCCTCAGCCTCCTCTGTTCCAAAGAAAACAACCCCAGCCTACCCAATCTTTCCTCGTAGCTAAACAGGAATTGGATATAAACATGAAAAGGAAATATTTGCAGGGCTGTGGGGAAAGAGCAGGGGAGTGGGACTAATTAGATAGCTATTTCAAAGAGCTAGCACAGGCATAATGGGCCAAATGGCCTCCCTCTGTACTGTACATTTCTATGAGTTTATGAATTCATGTTTAGACATTTTACCCCATTCAGACTCTACTGACTGTACACTTGACCCCTGCAGCACAAACTATACACCTGAGCCTTCACATCAACGTGTAAACACAACCCTACAGGAAAAACTCTGCACCCAATGCTATCCTGTAAGCCAGAGCCGATGGAAGAAACCGATAAACCCATTTAGGTCGACCTGTAAACTTGGCCTATGGGGCAATTGGTGCACTCAATCCTAAAATTCAATCTGTAAATCCAACTCTACAGGACAACTTAACTTGACAAGAGAAATTGTACAGCTACCCGTACGCATCCAGCTGTAAACCTGACTCTACAGGAGAATCTGTACCTGTTTCTAAAGGTAAACCTGTGAGCCTAACTTTACTGAGGAAACTGTAACACAATCTTACCTGTAAATCTGATTCTGCTGGTCATCACAACCATGCCTTAGAAACTGCAATGCTAACTCAGTAGTCACTCTGCAAACCTGTCCTGAGAGTATAACATAACCTCGCACTAGAAACTGCAGGGCCAATTTTCCTCTGAACAAATAATGGCCACAAAATGGAGCAAGGCAGAGGAAGATGGGTCGCTAAGCCTTCACTCACCTTTCACTCCTAAATAGTGCGGCTCATGACCTTCCCCTATGGCTTTTCTGGTATCTGCACCTGACTGAGTCGGCCTTATAAGAACATAAGAAACAGGAGCAGCAGTAAGCCATACAGCCCCTTGAGCCTGCTCTGCCATTCAATAAGATCATGGCTGATCATCAACATAGAAACATAGAAGATAGGAGCAGGAGTAGGCCATTCGGCCCTTCGAGCCTGCTCCGCCATTCAATGAGATCATGGCTGATCATCCAAATTCAGTACCCTGTCCCTGCCTTCTCCCCATATCCCTTGATCCCTTTAGCCTTAAGAAATATATCCAACTCTTTCTTGAATATATTTAATGAACTGGCCTCCACCGCCCTCTGTGGCAGAGAATTCCACAGGTTCACCACTCTCTGGGTGAAGAAATTCCTCCTCATTTCAGTCCTAAATGTCCTACCCCTTATTCTTAGACTATGACCCCTGGTTCTGGACTCCCCGACCATCGGGAACATCCTTCCAGCATCTAGTCTGTCCAGGCCTGACAGCATTTTATAGGTTTCGATGAGATCCCCTCTCAATCTTCTAAACTCCAGTGAGTATAAGCCCAATCGACACAATCTCTCCTCATACGTCATTCCTGCCATCCCAGGTATCAGCCTGGTGAATCTTCGCTGCACTCCTTCCATGGCAAGAACGTCCTTCCTCAGATAAGGCGACCAAAACTGCACACAATACTCAAGGTGCGGTCTCACCAAGGCCCTGTACAACTGTAGCAAGACATCCTTGTTCCTGTACTCGAGTCCTCTTGCTACGAAGGCCAACATACCATTTGCCTTCTTAACCGCCTGCTGCACCTGCATGCTTACCTTCAGTGACTGGTGCACAAGAACACCCAGGTCTCTTTGTACTTCCCCTTCTCCCAATCTATTGCCATTCAAATAATAATCTGCCTTCTTGTTTTTGCCACCAAATTGGATAACCTCATATTTATCCACATTATAGTGCATTTGCCATGTTTCTGCCCAATCACCTAACCTGTCCAAATCGTACTGGAGTTTCATGACATCCTCCTCGCAGCATACCCTCCCACCCAGCTTTTTGTCATCTGCAAATTTGGAGATATTACATCCAATTCCCTCGTCCAGATCATTAATATATATTGTGAACAGCTGGGGTCCTAGGACCGATCCTTGCGGTACCCCACTAGTCACTGCCTGCCACTCAGAAAACGACCCATTTATTCCAACTCTTTGCTTTCTGTCCGCCAGCCAGTTCTCTATCCAAGTCAATACCTTGCACCCAATCCCATGTGCCTTAATGTTGCACGCTAATCTATTTTGCGGGACCTTATCGAAAGCCTTCTGAAAGTCCAAATACACCACATCCACTGGTTCTCCCTTATCTATTTTACCAGTTACATCCTCAAAAAATTCCAGTAGATTAGTCAAGCATGATTTACCTTTTGTAAATCCATGTTGACTTTGTCCGATCCTGTCACTGCTTTCCAAGTGCTCTGCTATTACATCTTTTATAATGGACTCTAGCATTTTCCCCACTACCGATGTCAGGCTTACCGGTCTATAATTCCCCGCTTTTTCTCTGCCACCTTTTTTGAATAGTGGGGTAACACTAGCTATCCTCCAATCCATGGGTACTGTTCCAGAGTCTATTGAGTTCTGGAAGATGACCAGCAATGCATCTACTATTTCTAGGGCCACTTCCTTAAGTACCCTGGGATGTAGATTATCAGGCCCTGGGAATTTATCGGCCTTCAGTCCCATCAATTTTCCTAACACCATTTCCCTACAAATACTGATTTCTTTCAGTTCCACCCTTTCATCAGACCCTATGTTCCCCGGTATTTCTGGGAG
Source organism: Somniosus microcephalus (assembly GCF_052327205.1). Classification (NCBI taxonomy): domain Eukaryota; kingdom Metazoa; phylum Chordata; class Chondrichthyes; order Squaliformes; family Somniosidae; genus Somniosus; species Somniosus microcephalus. The sequence goes on from NC_140988.1 coordinate 349,265,979, forward strand.
GTTATTTGTGTCCTCCTTTGTGAAGACAGAACCAAAATATGTATTTAGTTGGTCTGCCATTTCTTTGTTCCCCATTATAAATTCCCCCGATTCTGACAGCAAGGGACCTACGCTTGACTTCACCAATCTTTTTCTCTTCACATATCTATAAAAGCTTTTACAGTCAGTTTTTATGTTCCCTCATAAACCTCATATCAACCTCAGCTCCACCTTCCCGTCCGATCTCCATATCCCTTGATTCCGCTAGAGTCCAAAATCTATCTATCTCAGCGTGGATATACTTATCTGAGCCACAAACATCCCTGCCACGGAGTAGGAATACCTCTCTCCATGACCTACCTACCTTCCCTCATTCCCTCCTTCCATCACTCCCCTGGTGCTTTAATGCTGGGAAAGCAGCGAGACTGCCTCCTCTTCATGGCTGCAGCCAATATTGCAGTCCAAAGCACCTCCTTAATCTTAATTAGGCCCAAGACCAAATGCAGGCGCTGAGCTCTGGGTCCCGGTTCTTATAGAAACATAGAAACATAGAAGATAGGAGCAGGAGTAGGCCATTCGGCCCTTCGAGCCTGCTCCGCCACTCAACGAGATCATGGCTGATCATCCAAACCCTAGCACCCGGTCCCTACACCCACAGCCATCCCACCCAAGCCCTATCCCCGAAACCCCGTAACCCCACGTATTTAATCCCCCCTAACACTAAGGGTCAATTTTTATCATGGCCAATCAACCTAACCCGCACATCTTTGGACTGTGGGAGGAAACTGGAGCACCCGGAGGAAACCCACGCAAACACGGGGAGAATGTGCAAACTCCACACAGACAGTCACCCGAGGCTGGATTTGAACCCGGCTCTCTGGCGCTGTGAGGCAACAGTGCTAACCACTATGCCACCGTGCTAATATGTTCATTAATAAATAGACATTGTTATTATGAACACAGCTAGCTTTTGCTCGACACTTTTATTGAGCACATGTGGACTAGGTACAGTATCTGTAGAGGCATGCATCTTGACTGCTGCCTTGTGGGTAGCCTAGTGCCTCATGGGTAATGTAGTCTTAATATACATACAGCTGGGTAGTGTAGTCTTACATACATACAGCTACATACAGCTCTACTGCTCCACCTAGTGTCCACTATAGAATGACATGTTATTGATCATTACATCCCCCTTTCTTTGAGGTTTAACAAAATCAATATCAATCAACTTACAAGAAAACATTAAAGATAATATCAGTAACACTTTTGTTAGTGCTCTATAAACATAAACATTTTCAAAACAGTCAACACATTTTCAAAGCTTTACATTGTACTCAAAGATTAAGTCTATCAGGCTCTTTTACTTCACGTGTGGATCTTCTCAACACGGGTAAGTCTGATGTGTCTTCATGAGATTGTTCTGGCGGTGAATGACAAGATGCAGTTGCGGCATTGTCATCAATCTGGTCTTGAATAGTCTCTTGTGTTTTTAGGAGGGAACGGCGGTTCCTCCTGAGAATCTGTCCTTCCTCAGTTCTAACAGTGTATGACCTTGGTCCTACTTCCTCAAGAACTGTAGCTTTCCTGTTCCATGCATCTGGATCCTCAATCCTGACAACATCATCCCTTGTCAATGGTTTTAGAGTTTTGGATGACTTGTCATAGTATGATTTCTGTTTCAGCTTTAACAGTTGAAGTCTCTGTCTCAGTTCCTCACTTTGCTGTTCTTTTGCACAGCAGGGTAGCGTGGTGCGCAACTTGCGACCCATTAGGAGTTCAGCAGGTGAAGAACCACAGTCTAAAGGTGAGGCTTGGTAGCTCAGCAGGGCGAGATAAGGATCAGACTTGCTTTCTGTCGCTTTCTTCAGTAGCTGCTTGAGAACTTAAACACCTTTCTCTGCCTTACCATTTGACTGAGCATACAAAGGACTGGATGTGATATGCTGAAAGTCATAATGTGCTGCAAACTGTTGCCACTCCTTACAGTTGAAGCACGGACCATTGTCGCTAACGGCAATCCTGGAAATTCCATGTCTGGCGAAGATGGATTTCACATGCATTATGACACTGCTTGCTGTGGTGCTTGAGAGCAGCGCCATCTCAGGATAGTTAGAATAGTAGTCAATTACTATTAGATAGTCTTTACCATTTAAATGAAAAAGGTCCATACCAACCTTTTGCCATGGTGCTGTTGGTATGTCAGCTACTATCATTGGTTCTTTTGCTTGTTTGTTTTGGTGTTTCTGACATGTCTCACATTTGCCTATCATGTTCTCAATGTCCTTATTTATGCCAGGCCAATAAACAGTGTCTCTTGCCCTCCTTTTGCATTTTTCAATTCCGAGGTGTCCCTCATGAATCCTTTTGAGCATGTCTTGACGTAGAGCCCGTGGAATGACTATTCTGTTCTGTTTTAGTAATAGTCCACTTGCGACACTCAATTCTGACCTTAAGTGAAAATATTTTGGACAGGAACCTTTTGGCCAACCATGATGAATGTTCTCTATTACTGTTTGTAACACTGTATCTTTTACTGTTTCTTCTGCTATTTGCTTTGATTTTGTGTCTGACATGGGCAGCGCAGCAGTGACCATACTCACATGAACATCCACGTCTTCTTCAGTAGAGCTCACATGACTCATTGTGGGTGCTCGGGATAGTGCATCTGCTAACACTATGTATTTGCCTGGTGTGTAGATCAGTTCAAAGTCATACCTTTGCAGCTTCATCATGAGTCGTTGAATCCTTGGAGACATCTCATTCAGGTTTATTTTTATGACGGCAACCAGAGGGCTGTGGTCTGTCTCAACTGTGAAGGTGGGGAGTCCATATATGTAGCCATGAAACTTTTCTAGTCCAACTACCAAGCCTAGACATTCCTTTTCAATCTGGGCGTATCGACACTCAGTATCAGTCATAGACCTGGAGGCATAGGCAACAGGCTTCCAATCTTCACCCTCTGCTTGTAGCAAGACCGCACCTAGGCCATCTTTTGATGCATCCATTGACACTTTGATTCTTTTTGTTGGGTCAAAGAAGGTGAGTACAGGTGTGGTTGTCAGCACTGTTTTGAGGTTTATCCACTCTTGTTCATGTCTTTCTGTCCATGCGAACTCATTTGTTTTATGTAGCAGGCCTCGCAGACAGGCTGTCTTGGCTGACAAGTTAGGAATGAACGTTCCAATGAAGTTTATCATCCCCATGATGCGTAGCACTCCTTTTTTGTCAGTGGGTCGGGGCATTTTGAGTATGGCGTTTACTTTTTCCATATCTGGCTCTATTCCTTTACCAGATAGATTATCTCCTAGGAAAGTGACTTCCTGGATGCCAAACTGACACTTGGCTTTGTTGAGCTTCAGTCCATTCCGGCGTATGCTCTGTAGCACTTTAGTCAGTCTCTCATTGTGTTCTTTCAGTGTGGAGCCCCAGATGATGATGTCATCAACATAGACCCGAACTCCTTCCAAACCTTCAATTATGTGTTCCATCGCTCTATGAAAGATTTCAGATGCAGATATTATCCCGAAAGGCATTCTGAGGAAACAATACCTGCCAAATGGTGTGTTGAAGGTACAGTATTTGGTGCTCTCTTCATCCAGTTTAAGTTGCCAAAATCCTTGTGAGGCATCGAGCTTTGTAAAGTATCTGGCACCTGACATTTCACTGGTGATTTCTTCTCGCTTGGGAATCTGGTAGTGTTCACGTTTTATGTTTGCATTTAAGTCCTTTGGATCCATGCATATTCTTAGATCATTGTTCTTTTTCTTTACACATACCATGGAGTTAACCCAGTCTGTTGGCTCTTCGACTTTCCTGATGACTCCTAGTGTGGTCATTCTGTCCAGTTCATTCTTGAGCCGGTCACGCAGGGGTGCTGGAACTCTTCGTGGAGCATGTACCACTGGCTGAGCATCCTCCTTTAGCTGGATCTTGTAAGTGAATGGTAGAACTCCAAATCCTTTGAACACATCCTGGAAATTATTCACTACAGAATCCATCGAGTCATCTGGTCTGCTTATGGCACAGTTTATACGGTAGACTCTCTTGACCAGTTCTAAGTCCTCACAAGCTTTGTCACCCAGTAGTGAATCAAGTCTTTCAGCCACAACAGAAAACATGAGATGATGCAGTTTGTCTTTGACTGTCACTTTAAGTCTGCATACACCTAAGCTATCTATTTTCTGTCCATTATAGTCCTTCAGTAGTACTGACTTTTTCTGTATTTTGGGCATTTCTTTCATATTGTTAATGTCACTCATACTGATTAAGTTTGCTTTTGCCCCAGTGTCTAGTTTCAAGGTAACTAATGCTCCATTTACCTGCAGTGAGATCATCCATTTGTCCTCTTTAACTGCATTAACTTTATGTTCAGCATTGTCCATTTCTGAGAGCTGCACATTTTCTGTATCCTTTTTGATATTGTCACATGACACCATTCCTACAAAAAATGTCTCACTTAAATCAGTGTCCTCAATTACATTAACTCGTTGCCCTTTCTTAGTTTGTACTTTTGAAAAGCATTGTTTGGCAAAGTGATTCTTTCCATTACACTTTGTGCACTTTTTTCCAAACGCTGGGTATTGTCTTAACTGGTGTTTGTAACCACAGCATTTACAATTAAAAATTTCATCCTCAGATTGCTTTTCATTTCTGTTCTGTCCACGTTTCTTCCCCTTGTAGGACACAGCACCGACAGCAGCATTATCACTCATTACAATCGCATCATTATTGATTTCACTGAAAGTCTTCGCGTGCTTTCGAGCTAGCTCGCTGGCTTGGCATATTTTCACTGCATTTTCCAAATTTAGTTTGGTTTCTCTCAACAGACGTTCCCTGACTTTTTTTATCATGAATACCAAACACAATCTGGTCACGAATCATGGATGATTTCAGCTCTGAGAAATTACATGTCTGTGCTTTCAGTTTCAGATCAGTTATAAAGCTATCAAAAGTCTCATTTTGCTGCTGTGTCCTTAAACAGAACATATATCTTTCATAGGTCTCATTCTTTTTGGGAGAGCAATGTGCATCAAATTTTTTTAGCACATCTTCTAATTTTTCTCTGTTCTCCTCTGGATTAAATACAAATGTATTAAATACCTCTATCGCCTGTGGGCCTGCAACCGTAAGCAGCAACGCTATCTTCCTTGCGTCTGGCTTTGTACCGAATCCGATGGCTGCAATGTAGAGTTTGAATTGTTGCTTAAGAGTCTGCCGATTGTAGTCGATATTTCCTGTGAGTTTCAAACGCTCTGGTGGCTTCAAATTCTCCATGTCGCTTTTCACAATTTTCAGCAGATCTTCACCATCCTGGTACCATCTTATGTTCATTAATAAATAGACATTCTTATTGTGAACACAGCTAGCTTTTGCTAGACACTTTTATTGAGCACATGTGGATTAGGTACAGTATCTGTCGAGGCATCCATCTTGACTGCTGCCTTGTGGGTAGCCTAGTGCCTCATGGGTAATGTAGTCTTAATATACATACAGCTGGGTAGTGTAGTCTTATATACATACAGCTACATACAGCTCTACACAGCTCTATGGCTCCACCTAGTGTCCACTATAGAATGACATGTTATTGATCATTACACCGGTGAAGCGTATTTCCAGTGTGCTCCACACTAATTGCTCTCGAACAGTGCCGGGAGAGGAAGATCGGCCCTGGTAGTGCTAACTCATCCATTGACCGGTAATCCTTGCCCCAGAGCGTAATACAGCCCCACAATAGAAACTAGGGTTGTCGCCCATCTGTTCCTTTGTTAGACATCTGCTTTGGAGCAGGGTGTACATTTTTTTACGGTAAATTGGGCAGCAAAGGTGCAATTTTCCTTGACTTGTTTTGTTTTTGGAGAAACTTTCAATTGAATTATTTTCATTCACTATTGTAGGCTTAACTAAAATATAAATGCTGGGCTGATTTTGAACTGTTCCTGCATCTGTACAAACCACCAGGACCTGAACATAAGAACATAAGAATTAGGAGCAGGAGTTGGCCATACGGCCCCTTGAGCCTGCTCCGCCATTCAATAAGATCATGGCTGATCTTCGACCTCAACTCCACTTTCCCGCCTGTTCCCCATATCCCTTGATTCTCCTAGAGTCCACAAATCTATCGATCTCAGCCTTGAATATACTCAACGACTCAGCATCCACAGCCCTATGAAGTTCTGAGCCTCTGGCAGAGAGAGGAGCAGCATTTAAGTATAACACCTTATACCAAATCAATGTTAGGGCCACATAACAGTTGAAATAATTTGAAAACAATTTTTAAAAAGCTCTGTTTCCTAAGCCAGGTGAAAGATGACAAACGTGGTAGAAACGGTGGCCTAGAAATTGATCCGTGGGATGCTACCTGGATGGCTAAGGTACCAAGAAGAAGAAGAAGAAGATAGCGGGAAGAAAGCGAGCACATATTTCCGGCCAAAAGTGCGCCAACCGCCATATTGGGCAAGGAGAAAAATTATGTGTCGTTTACCCACGCCGTAATCAGGAGTTCGGTCCTTGGCTTATGTAAATAAGGGACCTAACGCCCATTTGAGGTTGCCTCTCCGAGATTGGTTTGCTCTGAGGCAGCCGGTCCCAGCGGCCTAATTTTTCACTACTCTTCACCGATGGGCTGCTGCGCCTCATCGGTTTCATTATAATGAGGCCTGAGGCCCAATATCTGGGGAGCCTCGGGTCTCACCATTCAGGCACAGGGAATGCATCCTGTGGCCCCCGCGCCTCACTCCCCATTCGCCCAGAAATGGGCGCGCCCCAATTTCTGGGCCGTTATATCTGTTGTGTCTGTGTATAATAAGACACAGGCTGCAGGAGAACGGTATAACAGGTGTTTACTCAACGTGGCTCACACGGGAACTGGTCTGTACAGATTACTACTCAGTGCTATATACAGGTGTGGTCACTGCCGGTACTGCAGTATACATGAGCTGTAAAAAGTAGTTCCCCCTTTAAAGGTATATACATTACAATTCCTCCCCTTTTAGATTAACAGTACCATAACACTCATTTAACAATTAAATATCAAACTAATTACAATTAACACTTTTAACATGCAACATTAGCTGAAAATAGTCTATTTATATATTCAGTCTTTGGGGAGGCTTCCTGATCCTTTCTGGATAGCGCCTTTCCCGAGTGTCTTGCTCTTGGTGCAGAGGTGATTCTGGCCCCCTGTCGTCGGTTGGTTCATCAGCTTCTGATGCTACTGTTTCTGGGGTAGATGCGACCTGTACGTCGGGTTCATCACCAGGTACGTATGGGCGAGGCATGGGGTTGACTTGTTCCTGTGACTCTAGGATCTGGTCAGCATGGCATCTCACGATGCTCTCCCCAACGTCCACTGTGTACATTAGTGGGCCCTGCCGTGTGCATATCATTCCTGGCTGCCATTTTTCTGTTCGGTAGTCGCGGGCCAAGACTGGTTGCCCTACATTGAAGCTCCTTGTTGGCTTCTCATGGATGTGCTAGAATTGCTTACTCTCAACATCTCTTCGTACGTTTGGTCTGAGCAAATCCAGGCGAGATCTTAACGTTCGGTTAAAGAACATCATGGCTGGGGCCTGGTTGGTGACTGCATGTGTCGCATTCCGGTAGGTGAACAGGAAATTGTCCACCTTGTGCTGCAGCGGAATGTTGTCATTGTACATAGCCTTTATTGCCTTCTTAAAGGTTTGTACGAACGTCTCAGCCAATCCATTTGTGGCTGGATGATACGGGGCGGATGTGTAATGCCTTACCCCATTCGTTTTCAAGAACCTCTGGAACTCTTCGGACACAAACTGTGGTCCGTTGTCGGAGCAAATCTGTTCTGGCAAGCCATTCCTGGCAAAAATGGTCCGTAGGACTGCAATAGTTTTCTCCGTGGTGGTGGAGGACATTTTGATGACCTCAGGCCATTTCAAGTGCGCATCCACGGCTATTAAAAACATTGAGTCCATGAATGGACCAGCAAAATCAATATGCACCCGTTGCCATGGAGATGAGGGCCACTCCCGTGGGTGTAGAGGGGCCTGTGGTGGTGCATTTTGGACTTTCTGGCATCCTGAGCAGCACTTGGTCAGGTCCTCGATTTGTTTATCGATTCCCGGCCACCACACATAAGCCCTGGCTAGGCTTTTAATTTTTACCCCTCCCAGATGACCCTCATGAAGCTCATTGAGCACTCTATCCCTTAACTTGGGTGGAATTACCACTCGGGATCCACACATCAAGGTCCCCCGGCACACCGACAGCTGTTCTCTCCTTGTCGAGAATGCTGGCAACTGTGAGTCGCCATGTGCTGGCCATCCCTTCACCGTCAAATCATATACCCAAGACAGTGTTGGGTCATTTCGGGTTTCCTTTTCGATACAAGCGTTAGTTACCGGTAGGTATTCAACTATAGTCGAATGGAATATTTCGACAGGATCCACTGCTGGTGCTTCCTCCGCAGTAGGCAGTGGCAGGCGTGATAGCCAATCAGCATTTCCATGCTGATTTGTGCCCTTATATTCAATCGCACAGTGGTGCGCCCCTAGAAAAAGTGACCATATTTGTAGTCGTAGCGCAGTCATCACCGGAACGCCCTTCTTCGGATTAAAAATGGAGACAAGAGGCTGGTGATCAGTCAGCAAGGTGAATTTCTGCCCGTGCAGATAGTGATTGAACTTTTTCACTCCCCACACTAGGCTGAGGGCCTCCCTGTCAATCTGGCCGTAGTTACGCTCGGCTGAGGTTAGTGATCGTGATGCAAAGGCTATTGGCCTCTCTGAGCCGTCCGAGAATTTGTGCGACAGCACCGCTCCAATGCCGTAGGGTGACGCATCACATGCCAACCGAATTGGTAATGCTGGGTTGTAATGGGCCAATACCTCTTTCGATGTGATTAGTGTTTTGCTCTTCTGGAAAGCTCGTCTACATTCGTCACTCCACTTCCATGGCACCCCAGTTTGCAGTAGGGTGTTCAGTGGGTGTAGTATTGTAGACAAATTTGGCAAGAACTTATGGTAGTAGTTTACCAGCCCGAGGAACGACCTCAGTTGTGACACATTTTCCGGTGCTGGAGCCTTGACTACTGCCTCAATCTTCTCTGGGGACTTATGTAACCCCTCTTTATCGATAACGTGGCCACAATACGAGATCTGTTTTCTAAAAAATTCACATTTGGGGCGGTTAGCTCGGAGCCCATATTCCTGCAATCTAGTGAGCACCTGCTCCAGGTTGGCAAGGTGATCACTGTCATTTTCGCCCATGACCAGGATGTCGTCCAAATAACACGGGGTCCCTGGGATCCCTTGCAGGACTTGTTCCATTGCCCTCTGCCAAATAGCCGGAGCTGATGCTACCCCGAATACCAGCTGGTTTTATTGGTAGAGACCTTTATGGGTGTTGATTGTGTTGATTGTGAGGTATTTTTTTGATGCTTCTTCTACCCCCATTTGCAGATACGCCTGGGCCAGATCAATCTTAGTGAAGCGTTTCCCTCCAGATAACGAGGCGAAAATATCTTCAATCCGCGGAAGTGGATATTGTATGGTGTGAAGGACCGGGTTCACTGTTACCTTAAAGTCCCCACAGATGCGAACCTTCCTTGGTTCCCCAGGCGTGCTGCTCAATGACTTTTTCATCACGGGGACGATGGGTGTAGCCCACTCGCTCCAGTCTACCTTGGACAGTACACCTGAACGTTCCAGACTCTCCAACTCTGCTTCGACGGCTGGGCGGATCGCATAAGGTACTGGCCTGGCCTTAGAAAATTTGGGCTTGCGTTTTCTTCAATTTTAATCGTCGCTGTCATGCCTTTTAGTGTTCCGAGTCCTTGCTGGAACACTTCTTTCACGTCAGTTAGGATCTTTGACAGTCGCCCAGGTGTGACGTCGTCATCCTTTTTGTCAGCCACAGTCAGTGCCTGTATGGAATGCCAATCCAGTTGTATTTTCCGGATCCATTCACGTCCCAGTAATGGTGGTCCTCCATCTTGCAATACATACAGGTCTAGTTTTGGTGTTTCCTTACCGTTATATATAACAGTCACCCTTACTTTTCCTTTGGGGTAGACTTTTTGCCCCGTGTACGTCTTCAAAATAATTTTTGTGTCTCTCAAGGGTATGTGTGAGAATAGCCGCTCATAGTCCCGTCGGTTTATGACTGTTAGGGCTGATCCTGTGTCCAATTCCATCTTTACCTGGACTCCTGCTATCTTGAGAGTCACCCAAATGGTTCGGTGATCCTCCGTTGTGATCACATTATGTAGTTTCAGACAACTCAGCTCCCTGCTTTCGGAGTCGTTATCACTCTTTTGTTCGTCTGAACTATTCTCCATCATCTTATGTACCTTCTTGTACTTTTCTTTGATAGGTTTCTTATTGCTGGTTTTCTTTCCCGACCTGCAGACTCGTGCTATGTGTCCTACTTTTCCACACTGTCTGCACACTTTGTCTTTGAACCAGCAATCATTCTGGTCATGTGTTGTTCTGCCGCAGCGATAGCACTTCTCTGTTCCATATGACATTTCGTTTGTGCCATATTCTTGCGGTCTCTGTTGTATCTCTGCAGCGCCCCGTGCTGCTGCTTTATATGATACCGCAATGCTGAAAGCCTTTTCCAGTGTAAGGTCCTTTTCAGGTAAAAGCCGTTTCTGGGTTCCTTCACTTTGAAGCCCACACACAAACTTGTCCCTTAAGGTATCTGCCAGTCCCGCTCCAAACTGGCAGTGTTTCGATAGTTTGCGCAGTTCTGTTAAATAATCAGCATTGCTTTCATCCTTATGCTGGTTCCGTTTGTGAAACTTGAATCTTTCTGCTATCAGCAGCAGTGTGGGGTTTAAATGTTCCTGTAGTATCGTTACTATGTCTTCAAAACTCTTTTCCATTGGCTTCGTTGGGGTTACTAGATTTCATAATAAACCATACATCTTTGCACCCATTAAATTTAACAATACCGACGCTTTCTTGTCATCTGACACCTCATTTGCCTTGCAATATACCTGTATTCGTTCGACATATGTAGTCCAATCTTCGACTTCATTGTCAAATGCGGTGATACTGCCACTCTTCGGCATTTTGGGTGTGATTTAAAATGGCGTCTCCCAATGGCTTAAAATGGCGTCTCCCGCGCTTTCCTTCCTCCCCCGCTGCTGCCAACGCCGCTCCCGGCGGTTCTCGTGGCAGTGGCGGCGCCCTGTAGGTTTCGCACGCTTCTCCTGCGCTGTTGCCAACGCCGGTCTCGGCGGTCCTCGTGGCAATGGCGGCGCCTCGCGGGTTTCTGCGCGTCTCTCTCTCCCTCTCTTCAATGCTGCTCGGCCCCTGAACACTGGCTGCGCCCTGTGCGCTCTGCCCTCTCTCTCTCTCCCCCATCGACGCTGCTCGGCCCTTTGCTGTGCCGCTCGGTCGGGCTCTAGCCCGCCGCTATCCGGGAAGGGTCTGCGCACTACCTGTTGCCAGCCCGTTTCGCTGGACCACCTCGACTGGAAAGCCAAGCCTGGCTCTCGACAGCCTCCCCCGCAATTCTCGAATCTCTGCTGGATGACTGGCCCGTGGTCGACGCCCGAGTCTCTGGCCTTGACCTCCAATCCACTGATCTCCAGGAACGAATCCCCGGGAGGTGATTCAGAGTTGCAGGTATGTTCGAACTTGCCTTGTCGCCAATGTTGTGTCTGTGTATAATAAGACACAGACTGCAGGAGAACGGTATAACAGGTGTTTACTCAACGTGGCTCACACGGGAACTGGTCTGTACAGATTACTACTCGGTTCTATATACAGGTGTGGTCACTGTCAGTACTGCAGCATACATGAGCTGTAAAAAGTAGTTCCCCCCTTAAAGGTATATACATTACAATATCAGATCCAAATGGTCTAGCTGCAAGTCTGACCATGTGGGACATTTTTTTCCCCCAAACAATCCTTATTTATGGCAAAGTACTAGAAGCATTAATTGTTTATCGGTGAATCCCTCCTGAACATTTGGCAAACGTGTCATTGTCAGTCTATTTTCAGAATCTGCAGATTAGAAGGTGCCAAAAGAAAACTGGATAGCATTTCCATTTTCTTAAATTTCCCCAGAGATCCCCAATTCATCAGCAGTGCCATAAAGAGAATCCACCCTTTCCTCCTCAGAGTTCTGCTTTCTCCCGATATGCTGCTATTTGACTCAGTGAGGTTTGCACGCCTTGCCCCAGATGCTGTTATCCTTCAACACTGTCTTGGGATTCCTCTTGACTGGCCGCGTGCGAACATTGAAAAATTATTGTTTATAATTCTGATCTTTTATTGAGCTGAGCTTTTTTTTTAAACCGTATCTCAGGCATTCGTTCCAGAACTCTGAACTATAAATGGCAAACCTTCTGCTGTCGAGCACAGTCTTTCTTAGCTCTTAATATCAGTCCATACCATCTGCCTTGTCTTTACAGTTACTCTGTTACAACTGTACAGGGCGTTGGTGAGACCACACCTGGAGTACTGTGTATAGTTTTGGTTTCCTTATTTGAGGAAGGATATACTTGCATTGGAGGAAGTTCAGAGAAGGTTCACAAGGTTGATTCCGGAGATGAAGGGGTTGTCTTATGAAGAAAGGTTGAGCAGGTTGGGCCTATACTCATTGAAGTTTAGAAGAATGAGAGGGGATCTTATTGAAACATACAAGATTCTGAAGGGGCTTGACAGGGTAGATGCTGAGAGGATGTTTCCCCTCGTGGGGGAATCTAGAACTAGAGGGCATAATTTCAGAATAAGGGGGCACCCTTTTAAATCGGAAATGAGGAGGAATTTCTTCTCTCGGAGGGTCGTGAATCTTTGGAATTCTCTTCCCCAGAGAGCTGTGGAGACTGGGTCATTGAATATATTTAAGGTGGAGATAGACAGATTTTTGAACGATAAGGGAGTCAAGGGTTATGGGGAGCAGGCAGGGAAGTGGAGTTGAGGCCAAGATCAGATCAGCCATGATCTTATTGAATGGCGGAGCAGACTCGAGGGGCCAAATGACCTACTCCTGCTCCTGCGTCTTATGTTCTTATATTCTTTTCAACCTTGTCAATGTCCTTCACCTAGGCTTTCTCAGTGAAAGATAATCAGTCTTTTTTAAAAGTGTCCTGCAGTTAATTATGTCACCTAAATGATAAAGGCAAGTAATGTACCCTGGAGTACAGGATTGATGGATCAGTTCAAGATTGAGTTAAGTCATTCTGCCTGTGCATTCGTCGATCTTATGACTAAAGATTAGGCCATTATTGCAAGCTACATATTCCTCTAATTTTGACAGAATCTTTTTTCTTCAGGTTTTGTTTCTTGCCTTTCATTTGACCTTTGCAAGTTATATTTGCCATCTTCACCAACTGTTCACCACCAGGTATCATTTCTGGCCACCAGATTAAAAATCACCAACTTTACACTTGGCTTTTTATTATTTGTGGTCCGGATTTTGGACTTTCCAGCTTCAAAGTCCAAATCGATCGACCTTCTTCTTCTTCTTCTTAGGCAGTCCCTCGGAAATGAGGATGACTTGCTTCCACACTAAAAATGAGTTCTCAGGTGACTGATGAGTCCAATGTGGGACCTGTATTGATTTCTTTGTGGGTTCAATGACGAGACATTTATGAAAGAGAATGACTTTTAATCTAAAGCTTGTTCAACTCTTTATACAGCATTTACAAGAGACACGATGCTAGTGATGCATCTAGAACGAAACTGAAACCAAACTAAACTGCCTTGCTTGTCTCGGTCACATGCCCTCTGCTGGTCAGGCACAAGCAATCAATACATACAAACATGCTGTTAAGGCATCATAATCGAACAGGCAAATACCATCTCTAATTGCTGATATCATTACATCTCCTTTTCTTAAAACAAAAGTATTTTACTTTTAACTAACAACATGTTTTCTTTGTATTAATCTGCATTTTAACTGTAACACTTAATGAACTTACATTATCATTATCATGATCAAGGTTTTTTAACCTTGCTTTGTGTGTTCACATGAAATATGTCAATACACTAGAACTTGAAGAAAGAATAAGATAACATTACTTCCTTCTATAACAATAGTCCTTAAATTTGCTCAACGAGTCTCTCAGGAGGCTTCATGTGTCTTGAGGATTTTCTGATTGATTGTCCTTGAATCTGAGTTGTTGCCTCAGATGATGGTTTCTCAGCTGTGTGATCAGGTTGTTCAACAGTATCAGTCTCTTGACCTGCTGTGGCTGGTCCCATGAGAAGATCTCGACGATTTCTTCTCAGAACAGCACCCTCATCTGTCTGAATGGTGTATGATCTTGGTTGAACTTCACTCAGGATAGTTCCCTTCTGAGTCCATATGTTTGTTTTGTCTTTCAACATTACTTGGTCACCAGTGTGGAGTTCAGGTAGGTTTTGTGTTCCTCTGTCATAGTAGTACTTTTGCTTTTCTTTCTGTTGTTCTTTGAACTTCCTCACTTTCTCCCCCTCTTTTGTTTTCAGGAGGTTCTCCGGGATGGGTAGGTTTGACCTTAACCGACGTCCCATCAGGAGTTGGGCTGGTGACATACCACACTCGAGCGGCATTGTGCGGTATACAAGCATGCTCTGGTAGAAGTCAGTTCCACTGTCTTTTGCCTTGTACATCAGTCTTTTCACTGTCCGGACCGATTTTTCCACTAGACCATTGGACTGTGGAAAGTGAGGACTTGACGTTGTGTGGACAAAGTCCCACTCTTTGGCAAAGTGTCGGAAACTTGCATTGTAAAACTGGGGTCCGTTGTCTGTGAAGACCTCGCTTGCCACGCCATGTCTGGAGAATATGGCTTTCATACATGTTATCACAGCATCTGCAGTGGTGGTGTACAGTCTACAAACCTCTGGATACAGGGAGTAATAGTCTGTGACTACAAGATAGTCCTTCCCTTGACATACGAATAGGTCAGCGCCTACCTTCTGGTAAGGTCTGTCTGGCGCTGGGTGTGGCTTTAGTGGTTCTACTGGATTGCTTGCTCGATATTTCAGGCATATTGTGCAGTTTGACACCTCATTTGTCACATCTTGGTTGATTCGTGGCCAGTACATCACCTCTCGTGCTCTTTTCTTACAATTTTCGATTCCCAGATGTCCTCCATGGATCTTTTTTAACATCTCTTTTCTCAGACTCTTTGGGATAACTATTTTACTTCCTTTGTAGATGATGTCTTCGACCACTGATAGTTCCGCCCTGCAGTTCCAGTACTCTGCCATGTCAGGTGAGCAGTCTTGCTTCATGTTGGGCCATCCATCCAAGATGCTTTTTCTCAGTCGTCTCATTGTTTCATCTTTGTTTGTCTCAGTCTTTATGAGCTCCATTTTTGCATCTGCTATGGGCAGTGCACTTGTGATCATGTCCACGTAGGCGTTCACTTTTTCATCCATTGTGGTGTTTGCGGGCTCACTTGGGTCAACAGCTCTGGACAACGTGTCTGCTGTATACATCAGTTTACCCGGTGTGTACGCAACATTCAGTGTATAGCTGATGCGCTATCGATTCTAATAAAAGGCCGGGTAGCGTTCAGAACAACAGGCTTTTATTAACTACTGAATGCAACTACAAACAGATCAGGACTATGCCTCTAGTGGACGACCGAATGGCAGAGAGCTGCCGTGCAGCCGTCCTTATACCAGGTAGCCAAGGGCGGAGTCAGCTGAGGCATAGTCAGGTATAACAGTGAAACAAGAGTGAACGACAACAACAACAACAATAGTGAACACAGTGAACGACAGTGGTTTACCACATTAGCGTTGCAGCCTGATCATCATTCTTTGTATTCTAAGCGGACAGCTATTTAGTGGCTTTTGGAACAATGCAATCAAGGGCTTATGGTCAGTCTCTACACTGATTGCTTGTCCTGCCACAAACTGGTGAAATCTTTCACAGGCGTATGTGATGCTGAGCAGCTCCTTTTCTATTTGAGCATATCGCGTCTCCGCGTCTGTCATTGAGCGTGATGCATATGCAATAGGTTGCCAGTAGTCATATTTTTGCAGAAGAACGGCACCGAGCCCACTCTGTGATGCATCTGATGATATCTTGATGGGTCTCACTGGGTCATAAAACCTCAGAACTGGTTCCTCTGTGAGCAGTTTCTTTAGATCGCTCCATGACTTCTCATGCTCATGATTCCATTCCCATTCTATGTTCTTTTCAGTTAGTCTTCTCAGTGGCGCCATCTTTTCTGAGAGGTTGGATATGAATTTCCCCATGTAGTTGATCATTCCATTAAACCTCTGCACGTCCTTTTTGCATTGTGGCTTTGGCATATTCTCAATGGCGGACACCTTTCTGGGATCTGGTCTGATGCCCTCACTGCTAAGGATATCTCCCACGAATGTCAGTTCTGTCACCCCGAGCTGGCATTTCTCTCTATTCAGCTTCAGGTTTGTTTTCCTTGTTGCTTCCAGCACTTTTTTCAGTCTCTCGTCATGCTCAGTTCTCGTGGTTCCCCATACTATGATGTCATCCATTGATGTATCAACTCCCTCCAGGTGCTCATAGATCATATGGATAGTTTTGTGATACACTTCAGGAGCTGAGGCAATGCCAAATGGTAACCTTAGGAATCTGTATCTGCCAAATGGACTGTTGAACGTGCACAGTCTTGAACTTGCTTCGTCCAATTTCATCTGCCAAAATCCTGATGATGCATCTAACTTGCTGAAATACCTTGTATTTGCAAACTGTGCCATGATTTCCTCACGTGTAGGAAGCTTGAAGTGCTCTCTCTTTATTGCTCTGTTTAGATCTCTTGGATCCAGGCAAATTCTGAGCTTTCCATTCTTTTTGTCCACTACGACGCGGGAACTCACCCACTCAGTTGGCTCATCTATCTTCCGAATCACGTTCAGGCTTTCCATCCTGTCCAACTCTGCCTTCAGTTGCTTTTGAAGAGCAAACGGGACTTTTCTGCATGGATGTATGACCGGTGTCATACTTTTATCTACTCTGATCGTGTGTTCTCCTGGAATGCAGCCTAGACCCTTAAATAGGTCGTTGTACTCTTTCATGAGTTCATCATAGACTGTCTCTCCTTCGCTTTCCACAACGAGGACTCTCTTTACCAGGTTCAGTCTCTCACAGGCTTTTAAACCTAGTATGGCTTGCACATCCTTTGGCACCACGATTAATGCTAGCGTGTGCTCTCTGTCCTTGTGTGTTACTTTGACAATGCATCTTCCTTTCACTGGTATATCAGTACCTGAGTATCCTGTCACTTTCACTTTGATTCCATGTATCTTTGGTCTGGGTCTAATTTTCTTAAAATCAGTCTCTGATATCACATTAACTTGTGCTCCAGTATCCAATTTAAATGGAATGTGTATGTCATTCACTTTTAGTGTCAACATCCAGTCTCTTTCTTCTTTTTTGTTTTCAGACACAACATCTACATAGAACTCCTCTATGTCACTTTCATCTACTGCATGGACCTTGCTTTGTTGCACTTGGTTCTTGCAGCAACGGGCATAATGGTTGTTTTTGTTGCAACTATTGCATGTTTTACCATATGCTGGACACTCTTTTGGTGGATGCTGTGTACCGCATCAACTACATGTCTTTCAATTGTCCCTTTCATTTTCGTTCACTGGCCACGCCTCTTTTTTCACATTGGCGCTCTTTTTGTTAAACGGTTTATGTCCGTTCATTCTCACTGCATCCATGTTGCAGCTATTGTCACTGAACAGCTCCTTTGCCTGCAACTTCACAGTCTCTGTAGCCCTACACAGTGCTATGGCTTTTCCCAGGTCTAGATCTTGCTCTCTTAGCAGTCTTTCCCTTAGACCATTATCTGGAATACCACACACCAGTCTGTCTTTTATCAGCGAGTCTGTCAGTCCCCCAAATTCACATGTTTTGCTTCTGTTTCTCAGTTCAGTCACATACTGATCAGTCGTCTCTCCCGTTTTCTGTACACATGTGAAAAATCTGTGCCTCTCAAACGTCACGTTACGTTTAGGTATGCAGTAGGCCTCAAACTGTTCCATTATTTTATCTAGCTTCATTTTGTCTCCATCAACAGCGAATGTGAAGTTATTATACACCTCCAGCGCTTCATCACCCACGACATGTAAGAACAGTGATGATTTCCTTTTATTACTTTTCTCGTCAGCTCCGATTGCCGCTAAATACAACTCTACACATTGTTTGAATCTCCTCCAATTTTCAGCCACATTACCTGTCAACTGAAGCGTTGCTGGTGGGAGTAAACCTTCCATTTTTCACTTTGTTAGCTATTCGCTAATGTTAAGTAACGATGTTCTCTTTTGGCTTGCTAATCTGTGGAGAGCTGATTCAACTTCAGATTTTTTCTCTTCATCTCTTTCAGCCACTTCTGACACCATGTATTGATTTCTTTGTGGGTTCAGTGACGAGACATTTATGAAAGAGAATGACTTTTAATCTAAAGCTTGTTCAACTCTTTATACAGCTTTACAAGAGACACGATGCTAGTGATGCATCTAGAATGAAACTGAAACCAAACTAAACTGCCTTGCTTGTCTCGGTCACATGCCCTCTGCTGGTCAGGCACAAGCAATCAATACATACAAACATGCTGTTAAGGCATCATAATCGAACAGGCAAATACCATCTCTATTTGCTGATATCATTACAGGACCTACAGTCTCTGGTGGGGCAGACGGTGGTTGAAGGGGCGGGTGGGTGGGGCGCTTGGGTTGACATGCGCTCCTTGCGCTGCTTACTGAGCTAAGTCTGACACATACCCGAATCAGAGGCAGCTAAAGCACCAATCACAGGTGACAACAGAGCTACAATTTGTGACATCTTGGTTTGCATAATCTTCTAATAATTTAGGCTTCACCGACATTAAATCCAAAAAGCAGATGAAATACTACTGGTGGAGAGGACCCCACCCCCCTCCCCATAGGCAGCATCATACCACCCTGGACAAAGCAAGGGAACTGTGCAGTGTTAACCAATTTGCTGTACACCGCGTTTTGGGGGCAGAAGATTTAATTGTGTATTGATGACTGGATAGTTCTGACACAAGTGGTTCTGATGCGATACATGCAGTGCTGCCATGACACGTGCAGTTCTTACGTGAAGTACATAGTTCTCGTGTAACACGCGTAGTTCGGGTGTGACACATTCCTGTTATATTCTACCTGGGCTCGAAATATGCAATCCTGCATATTCCTCCTCCTCAATGAAGCCTCATTGTGTAGTAATCAAGATCCATCAACTGTCTCCTACTCTGGATGGCAGGTTTGAGACTGCCTGTCTCGCACTTCCATTTACCTATGTCAGGTGATTTTTGGCAGTTGTCCACTAAGGTTATTAGGTAAAAAAGAGATATTCCACCTAAGGTAAGAAAAATTAAATATCATCAGCGTGGCTGCACTGACTCGTTGCAAAAATGTACAATTAAAGTGAGGTGCAGAAATGCAAGTTCATTCTTTCTTTTGCATACTGCCTTAGCTTGTCTTTCAGATCCTCCAACAGGGAGGTGGGGTAACACCTGTGACGTAAGAAAACTACTAGGCACTTGGTCTAAGCGTTAAACAAAGCTTTAATGAACTGTTTTACAACATGGAGGTCTAGTTGTGTACTTCACTAGTTCCTGTTAAGAATGTCCTGCGCAAGCTGGGCCCGTGCCCGAGTATTTATACTCTCCCTGGACAGCGCCACCCGTAGACCGCTCAGTATTATTTCATAAGTCTTTCATTCATGAATGACTGATTCATGTCAACCTGCACCTTTGCAGCAATCGTGGAGCCAGCGTTGGGATATTTCACTCAGTAACTCTTCAGGGACCAGGTTGCCATCCAATTTGATGCTGAGAAGCAAAATAACCGTTTATTTTTAATTGCGAAACGTAGGCAAAATAGTAAGGCCCGTAGCAGATAGACACTACCAAGGTTAAGAAAAAGTAGGGAAATAAGTTTTGGGAAATAAATGTGATTGGGCTTTAAAAGCCTGCAGATTGTAGGAGGAAGGGATGACAGGGAATTTAGAAGTTCCACAGTTTTAAGGTCTTGTTAAAGAATGAGTAGAGTAGAAGACAGTTGATGGATCTTGATTACTACACAACGAGGCTTCATTGAGGAGGAGGAATATGCAGGAGCGCATATTTCGAGCCCAGGTAGAATATAACAGGAATGTGTCACACCCGAACTATGCGTGTTACATGCGAACTATGTACTTCACATAAGAACTGCATGTGTCATGCTAGCACTGCATGTATCGCATCAGAACCACATGCGTCAGAACAGAACTGCAATCTATCAACATTAACACCGCTGGCATTTATTAGGCTTAACCCTAAATATGTAATGCATCTCTCAGTGAGTAATTATCAGGTTTAATTGGGTTTAGCCCTGACCTGAGACAAAGTATTTATGTCCTAATTTCCACTAAGGAGTGTTCACCCGAAGGAAAATTAATTTAAACAGGTTTGAACACAGTCTCAGTTGCTAAGCGACTTGTAAACAGTGGTTTCAGCTCTGGCCATTGGCAACACAGTTAATGGGGTCTAACTTTATTATCACCTGATAACGGGGGCAAAATGGTCGGCGCGCTGGACTCGCGCGTCAGAAGAGACAGGTCCGAAGACCCTCCTAAAATTGTCCTCATGCCTCATTTGAATAAATCCGGCGATCTGCAGCCCGCTGGTCTGGGCCCTTTGAATTTTGGCCAGCTTGGACACTGAGCCAGGTAAATCCAGGCAGACGCCTTGGCCGGCTAAAAAAAGGGCCCTGACAAATTTAACAGCGGCACAAACATTAATCAGGCGCTGGACGATAAATTGTTGAATTTATGCCCCAATTTGTATCCAGAGTGTCTGGCTTCTGCTTTTTTAAATTAAAAAGGGCTTTGTTTTGCCTAAGATTTGATCCACTTGCTTAAAGGAGGACATTACTGCGAAAGTAGACAGAACTTTTAGAATTAGCACTTACCTTAAAAAATGTCTCCCACCTGTGAGGAGAAAACCATGGCCTGATTTTGCTGTGAGCGGTGAACATAGCCTTACACTTGCCCATATACTTTCTCTGGGGTTTCTGCACGGCAAGTTGCTGTCAGCAGGACAGCTCAACAGCGCAGCGCCCTCTACAGAGCATCTGGGGCCTGTCTGAACAGGACAAGCAACTTAACCAATCAGATTGAAGAATTGTCAATGAACAGAGCATAGTGTGAACCAGGAAGTGTCGATTAGAATAGTGAATTCAATGTCAAATCGGGTACAGAGAGCAAAATAAAGAGAGGGAAAGAAAGATTTGATTAAGCGAGATGAGATAAACAAGACAGAAAGAAAAAGTTTAAAAAATGTATTAACTTTTTTTTTTAAACTCCAATAATTAAAAGCTGAAGGAATGAGACTCCACACTTGTAAAAGTTAATTTTCAGTGTCAGAGTGGTTGTTTGGCAGTAATTAAGACTTGTCACGCTGTTAAAAGGGTACTTAAACTGGAATGGACAAGCCCCAACTTTTTCTGGTGAGTTTAGTCCATATTTCAGCACAAGACCTTCACGGCGCCGTTCAACACATTTGAATGGTGAGTCAGACGGGGTGAGATGTCGTTTTCGCAAAGCTTTTCGTAAAGTCAAAAGTTTTAACAACTTCTTAAACTAAATCTGAATAGTCCTTTACACCAAATGTACTTGCTCCCCGCTTTATACTACAGCAACTTGCACTTGTATCGCACCTTAAACATAACAAACATTACAAGGCGCTTCACAGAGATGGAATGAACACTGAGTAGTAGTAGGAGTAGGGACATTAGAGGAGGTGACTGCAGGCCTGGTGGATGAGCAAGGTTCTGAAAAGGCTCATGAAGGTGGGGGAGAGGTAGCAAATACTGCATTCTATAACAGTAACATTCCATTACAGTAATACTCTCTGCAGTAACATTCCAGTATAGTAACATCCTATTACTGTAACAGTCCCAACTGGAGTACCGTGTCCAATTCTGGGCACCACACTTTAGGAAGGATGTGAAGGCCTTAGAGAGGGTGCAGAAACGATATGAGAGAATGATTCCAGGAATGAGGGACTTCAGTTACATTGATAGACTGGAGAAGCTGGGGTTGTTCTCCTTGGAGCAGAGAAGGTTGAGAGGAGATTTGATAGAGGTGTTCAAAATCATGAGGGGTCTGGACAGAGTCGACAGAGAAACTTTTCCCATTGGCAGAAGGGTCAAGATCCAGAGGACACAGATTTAAGGTGACTGACAAAAGAACCAAAGGCGACGTGAGGAAAAACTTTTTTACGCAGCGAGTGGTTAGGATCTGGAATGCACTGCCTGGAAGGTTGGTGGAGGCAGACTCAATCACAGCTTTCAAAAGGGAGTTGGATAAGTATCTGAAGGAAAGAAATTTGCAGGGCTACGGGGAAATGGCGGGGGAGTGGGACTAGCTGAAGTGCTCTTGCAGAGAGCCGGCACGGGCTCGACGGGCCAAATGGCCACCTTCCGTGCTGTAACCATTCTATGATTCTATGAATAACATTCTATTACAGGAGCATTCTATTACAGGAAGTTTCTATTACAGTAACATCCTATTATATTAACATTCTATTTTAAGGTTAAGAAGGCAAATGGTATGTTGGCCTTTGTAGCGAGAGGGTTTGAGTACAGGAACAAGGATGTCTTGCTGCAGTTGTACAGGGCCTTGGTGAGACCACACCTTGAGTATTGTGTGCAGTTTTGGTTGCCTTATCTGAGGAAGGATGTTCCTGCCATGGAAGGAGTGCAGCAAAGATTCACCAGGCTGATACCTGGGATGGCAGGAATGACGTATGAGGAGAGATTGGGTTGATTGGGCTTGTACTCGCTGGCGTATAGAAGAATGAGAGGGGATCTCATTGAAACTTATAAAATTCTAACAGGACTAGACAGACTAGATGCAGGAAGGATGTTCCCGATGGCCGGGGAGTCCAGAACCAGGGGTCACAGTCTAAGGATAAGGGGTAAGCCATTTAGGACAGAGATGAGGAGGAATTTCTTCACCCAGAGAATGGTGAACCTGTGGAATTCTCTACCACAGAAGGCAGTAGAGACCAATTCATTAAATATATTCAAGAAGGAGTTGGATATATTTCTTAAGGCTAAAGGGATCAAGGGATATGGGGAGAAAACAGGGACAGGGTACTGAATTTGGATGATCAGCCATGATCGCATTGAATGGTGGAGCAGGCTCGAGGGCCGAATGGCCTACTCCTGTTCCTATCTTCTATGTTTCTATGTTTAATCAGGAATTGACAAAGAAAAAGGTGCTTACATCAGGAATTCACTTTTCACTGTTATTGACTGATCCCAGATCTGATCTGTGGTGTAAACTGTTTCTAACACATTTACATTTAAAGGTACAGACCTATACAAATCACAGTCACAACTTTCTACCTGATAAATTGGAATCTATTAGTTTATCAGTAGCTAGATATTTCATTGAAATGATGTGAACTCCATGGAAAGTCCACGCTTGAAGATCACTCTTGCATCATGGTGATGTCAGGCACAAATGACACCGTGACATTTTTGACATGCAGATACCGTTTTCATGACCTGAACTGTTACGTCATTCTGTTGCGTGTTAATCCATGTTCATAGGAACAGGAATAGGCCATTCAGTCCCTCGAGCCTGTTCCGTCATTGAATTAGATCATGGCTGATTTGTATTTGATTCCGATGAAGTTTAAGTGAAGGAGTCCGTACTTACTGAGCCAAAGTATGCTCCAGCACAAGGTGATGGAACTCGGTGTGTCGCAGTGTTAAGTGACTGTGAGGCAGAAGTCACAATGAAAGTTTCAGAATGGGAGGACATAGAAACCTGTGATTTGATAAATTAACCTTCCCTCAAAAAACTGGCCGTTATTATCAATTATTAACATTTACAATTATTTGCCCCTCTGGCATGCTGGATTAAACATCTGTTTCTCACTGAAGCATTCAAATCTGAAAGCCTGCTTCTCAAAATAGCTATATTAATCATCTTTTTTTGGTTTTTCAATCCAGATCCTCCATCTGTTTGGGTGCATAATTCTGAATTAATCTTCCCTGGGTCTGCAGCAATGACCTTACCAATGCAATCTGAAGCTGGCAGTGTAGAATTATATTGCATAGCCTAGACGATATGCCTTGTGAAAGAACCTTCTCACTGTTTCCATAGACTCATACAGAACAGAAGGAGGCCATTCAGCCCATCATTCTGGGGGAGAACTGCAGGAAGAGGTGAGCATCATCATAGGATCATAGAATTTTACAGCGCAGAAGGAAGCCATTCGGCCCATCGTGCCCGTGTTGGCCGACAAAGAGCTATCCAGCCTAATCCCACTTTCCAGCTCTTGGTCCGTAGGTTACGGCACTTCAATTGCATATCCAAGTACCTTTCAAATGTGATGAGGGTCTCTGCCTCTACCATCCTTTCAGGCAGTGAGTTCCAGACCCTCACCACCCTCTGGATGAAAACATTTCTCCTCAAATCCCCTCTAAACCTCCGACCAATTACTTTAAATCTATGCCCCCTGGTTATTGACTCTTCTGCTAAGGGAAATAGGTCCTTCCTATTCACTCTATCTAGGCCCTTCATAATTTTATACACCTCAATTGGGTCTCCCCTCGGCCTCCTCTGTTCCAAAGAAAACAACCCCAGCCTATCCAATCTTTCCTCATAGCTAAAATTCCCCAGCCCAGACAACATCCTCCTAAATCTCCTCTGCACCCCGTCTAGTGCAATCACATCCTTCCTGTAATGTGGTGACCAGAACTGCACGCAGTACTCTAGCTACGGCCTAACTAGTGTTTTATACAGTTCGAGCATAACCACCCTGCTCTTACATTCTATTCCTCGGCTAATAAAGGCAGGTATCCTGTATGTCTTCTTAACCACCTTATCTTCCTGTTCTGCTACCTTCAGGGACCTGTAGACATGCACTCCCAGGTCCTTCTGATCTTCTGCACTTCTCAATGTCCTACCATTTATAATGTATTCCATTGCCTTGTTAGCCCTCCCCAAATGCATTACCTCACACTTCTCTGGATTGAATTCCATTTGCCACTGTTCTTCCCACCTGACCAGTCCATGGATATCTTCCTGCAGTCTGCAGCTTGCTTCTTCAGTGATGTCATGCTCAAATGGCCTATCATTGTTTGATGATGCAAATGACAATTTCATGTTATGAGATACATCATCCGATGGAGAGAAGAAGAAAAGTTTTGGCAAATGTTTTCCAACTGGTCGAGCCTCACTCTCTGGTATTTGAGGAGGATCACTGACCCACTCATTCTTTTTATGTTTGGCTGATCTACAATAGCATTGCTCATGAGTAACGGTGTCTGGATTACAGCTGTAATGCTTGTGTGTTAAGATGGCATCGTGTTTAGTCTGGCCTGTTCCTTTTAGATCACTGTTCCAGTTAGTTGACTTGAGAAAGTATCTAAATAGATACATCCTGAGGTCAATTGGTGGCTAAAAGAAAGGCTTGTATTTATATAGCGCCTTTCATGACCACCGGACTTCTCAAAGCGCTTAACAGGCAATGAAGTCCTTTTTTAAAAATGTAGTCAATGTAGGAAATGCGACAGCCAATTTGCACACAGCAAGTTCCCACAAACAACACCGTGATAATGACCGGATAATCTGTTTTTGTGATGTTGATTGAGGGATAAATATTGGCCAGGACACTGGGCTTAACTCCCCTGCTTTTCTTCGAAATAGTGCCACGGGATCTTGTACATCCAGCAGACGGGGCCTCGGTTTAACATCTCATTCGAAAGGAAGCACCTCCGACAGTGCAGCACTCCCTCAGCACTGCACTGGAGTGTCTTGCTGAGGGAAATTTCTGGCTGTTTATAAGTCCTTGGCTCCTGGGAAGAGGCCTGATTATCAAAGTCCAAAAAATCAGCAGGAAATGATAGGCTGCCCAGGGTAGGACAGTTCGCCGCCCACGTCCAGTTCCCAGCCCGGGTTAAAATCGGAGCACATGTGTCAGCAGATTGTTCAATTGTAGGTGAGAGAAGGGAGTTACGCATTACGTATGACTGTAGCCACCTCGCATACATGCACTCCTTTCGGCAAAGATTCACTGGGGGTAATTTTGACTTAGAAGATAGTGTTAAACGGGCGATATCGGTTATACATCTCTCCCCAGTTTCATTTCCAAAATCAGGAGAGATGTATAATGGACAGCTGATCCGACGTCACCCATTTTACACTATCGCCCAAAGTCGCTGAGTTTTTAGCTTCCTAAAGACAACTGTAACACTCCAAATACTGCACCAGTTGAAGTTATACCAGGAATCAAACCTGTAGACTCCTGCATCATTATCAGCATAAAACAATACATCTTGTTGACAAAGGATTGCAGTGGTAAATGATAATTTTGACAGTTCAATATCAGAATCAGAATATGTACAGCGGCTTTTGAAACACGAGAATAACTCAACATGTAAATACACCAACAGCAAGTTGCACCTTTAACTTAGTGAAATGTCCCAAGGTCGAAGGTCAAACGGACACAGGTGGCTGAAAGCATTGTCAAAGAGAGAGGTTTTGGCAAGGCTTCTGAAGGTGGAAAAAGAAAGGATTAGGAAGACTGCCCAATCTCAGTGGCTGAAAGCTGTGCCACTAATGGTGGAGCAGAAGGAGAGGGGGAACACACATTCGGCCAGAATCAGGAGAGAGTGGAAGCAGGGATGTAGGTCTGGAAGAATTTGGAGAGATAAGAAGGGGTGAGGCCATGAAGGAATTTGTTAACAAGGATGAGAAATCAATGATTTGGGGGGAACAGGGAGCTAGCGGAGGCTGGTAGGGATAGAATGGTGGGTGAGCAGGACCAAGTATGAGGTTGGATGTGGACGGCAGAGTTTTGCAAAAGTTGAAGTTTGTGTCAATGGAATTTGGAAGGACATTGGAGAAAGCAAGCCAGGTGGTGACAAAGACATGGCTGAGAGTTTCAGCAGTGATGGGTTTGAGAAAGGGATGGCAATATCGCACAGGTGGAAATAGGCAGTCTTGGTGATAGATAGTGAATTTCTGGCCCATTACTAGTTGGACATGTAGTGTATGTACCCGTCTACCTTTAAGAGAACTATTGTATGTAACCGTCCACCTTTAAGAGAACTACTTTAGGTGTTGCACTACTTTGTTGGCTTCTGTATACTGTAATACCGACGGTGACCACACCGGTATATAAGTGCTGTGTCAGGATTTATTGGGCAGATTCGCCCTGACCTTCGAATAGTAAAGTCCTGTTTTAAGTTACTCTGGTAGTCTGTGTATTAATTAACTAAACAACCCACAGACTTTACAGTGGCGACGAGTCCGATCGTACCCTGCGGCAACAATACTTCCGAAGCAGTTAACGAGCGTCGAGAAGAGGCAACCGCCCTCGTCATTCTGCTGGGAGAAAACTCGAGTCTGCAGAGCTGGAAAGGAGGAAGAATTCAGAGACAAAGACTTCCATCAGCAACAGGCACTGACTGTCCCTTCTGCCACGGTGAGGAGTGAGCCGATCAGCACGAGAAGCAAGCCGGCCACGGTGACTGTGAGTAAGGGAAAAGTAAAAAGAATAACCGGAGGATAAGGGCGGTGCACTCGACCATGGTCGAGGGGGAAAGGAGCCGGACAGAAGTCGGGCCCAGAGGCGCTGAGACTGGGGCAGCGTGGAGCAAGGAAGCCGCGGTACAGACAGGCTGGGGACGCAACGGCGTCGTGAGACAGCTAGACCGCGACCGGCAAAAAAGGCCGGGCAGCGACCGAAGCCACGAAGCGCTGCGACCGGGAGCATAGGCGTGGGAAGATATAAAAACTCAGCCGCAGCCGGGGAGGGAAGCACCGGACTGCGAGAGGGCTGGGAGGCGCGATTGGGAGCCGAGCGAGCGGGAGCGGGAGAGGCAGAGCCGACCAAGGGAGACTGAGCGAGAGCCAGTCCAGCGGCTGAAACTGTTCGCCGTCAACGGGGTGTACCCAGTGCCGGTAGAGCCGAGCGAGCGGGAGAGAGACAGAGCCCGAGCAAGGGGAACCGAGCGAGAGCCAGCCCAGCGGCTGAAACTGTTCGCCGTCAACGGGGTGTACCCAGCGCCGGTTGCCCTGCCGAGAAAAGGGAAAGCACTGAAGCCGACGCGCAGGCTGTGAACCTGAAAGCCAGCGGCCGTCGCCCGTGGGGAAAGTGTACCCCTCCCGCCAGGGGAAGAAATGCGGGAAGCCGCCATTAGGCGGAGAAGAAGACAGAAGCGGGGAACCGCCATTGAAGTGGGCGGGGAGAGAAGATAAGCGCGGGAAACCGCCATTTTCGCGGGAACCGCCATCTTGAAAAAAAAAGAAAATTTAAAGAAATAATCCGTGGTGTTATCAGGAAGAGAGGAAGATGCCTAAGCGTGGTAACATCAACGATTTTAATTCCGAGGTAGAAGACTGGGCCACGTATGTGGAACGCATTGAGATCTATGGTGAGGCCAATAAAATAGAAGAAGATGACAAAGCTATAACCTTGCTAAACTCGATGGGCGCGAGGACATACGGGCTCTTGAAGCATCTACTAGCACCAGCTAAACCGGCGGATCAGACTTTCGATGATATTGTTGCTGTCCTGAAGGATCATTTTAACCCCGCACCACTGATGTTAGTGGAACGATCCAAGTTTTACGCGAGAACGCAACGGAAAGAGGAAAGCAACGCGGAGTACCTGATTGAACTGCGTAGGCTAGCGAAACACTGTCAGTTTAGGGAAAATCTGGCAGAGGCACTCAGAGACAAATTCGTGTGCGGAATGTCGAAGGAAGAAACACAAAAACGACTGCTCGAAGAGAACGATCTTACACTTGATAAGGCTGTCCTTATTGCTGCATCGAACGAAGCCGCAGCGAAAGGAACGGCAGAAATGCAGCCAAAGGCAGCGGCACTCAGTGTGCAGCAAATTACTTCGGGTACAACGAAATGCTATCGTTGTGGGAAGACAACACACGACCAGAACCAATGCTGGTTTAAAAACCAGGAATGTAGGAAATGTGGCAAGCTCGGTCACATAGCTAAGGTATGCCGGTCAGGAAAGAAGACCAACAATAATGAGTCACCACAAAAGAGGTACAGAAAGGTACATGAGGTGACTAGGAAGAGTCCGGAAGAACAGAATTCGGACTCACACTCCAACTGCAAGGAACTGGATAGTCTGAGAATTCACAATGTGAGTAATGAAGCTGACCGACAAGCTATCTGGATCACACTACAGATTGCAAAAGTCCAAGTGAAAATGGAAGTGGACACCGGATCGGCGTTGACGGTCATGAATAAGCATGATTATAAAAAGTTATTCAAGCATATTCCCCTACGGGATACGGAACTAGTATTGCAGACATACACGGGGCACAAAGTATACCCCATCGGAAAGATAGAAGTCAAGGTGAGATACAAGGACAAAGATCACCAAAGGATGGACCTGTATGTGTTGCCTGAGGGAGGTCCACCACTTCTGGGACGGGAGTGGATCAGGAAAATAAAGATAGACTGGCATTCACTAAGCACCATGACGGTAGATTCCGGAAAGGAAGATGTCAAACCTGAACGGTTGTCCAGAATATTGGACGAAGCTAAAGAGGTATTCCAGCAAGGACTGGGAACACTGCGAGGAATTAAAGCAAAGGTTAAGATTGCAGAACATGCAAGCCCAAAATTTTTCAAAGCCAGATCGGTACCTTACGCGATACGACCTGCTGTGGAGGCAGAACTGGAAGAACTTGAACAATCAGGGGTACTGTCAAAAGTGGACTGGAGTGAGTGGGCCACGCCCATTGTTCCCGTCATGAAGTCTTCACCAAGTAACAAGCCAGGGGGACCGGGGAAGGTCCGCATCTGCAGAGACTTCAAGATCACAGTGAATCCGGTGCTTCACACGGTACAATACCCGCTTCCGCGGATTGACGATATCTTTGCTTCGTTGGCTGGAGGGAAACACTTCACCAAGATAGACCTGGCACAGGCATACTTACAAATGGAAGTCGAGGAAGAGTCGCGTCAGTACCTCACCATCAACACACACAGAGGCTTGTATCGTTATAATAGACTGGTTTTTGGGGTAGCTTCGGCTCCAGCAATTTGGCAGAGGGCCATGGAGCAGGTATTACAAGGAATTCCAAGCACGCAGTGTTACTTAGACGATATCCTGATTACGGGAGAAGACGAGGAAGAACACCTCACAAATTTGAAACTGGTGCTCACTAGGTTGAAGGAATATGGCCTTCGAGTTAATCGCAAGAAATGTGAGTTCTTCCAAAAACGGATCTCGTACTGCGGTCATGTCATTGACCGAGAGGGGCTGCACAAGTCACCTGACAAGATAGAAGCTGTCGTGAAGGCCCCCGCTCCGGAAAACGTATCACAGTTAAGATCATTCTTGGGGTTGATTAATTATTATCACAAGTTTCTGCCGAATCTATCCACGGTGCTGCATCCGCTGAATGCTCTGTTGCGGAAAGAAGTACCATGGAAGTGGAGCGAGGAATGTAAAAAGGCCTTTCGCAGAAGCAAGGCGTTGATTACCTCTGAAGAAGTGTTGGCTCATTTCAACCCAACGTTACCTCTTCGTCTAGCTTGTGATGCTTCCCCCTATGGAATTGGAGCAGTACTTTCACACAAGTTACCAAATGGCTCGGAAAGGCCAGTGGCATTCGCGTCCCGATCATTGACCTCCGCGGAGCGAAATTATGCTCAAATAGATAGGGAGGCCCTCAGCCTTGTGTGGGGCATAAAGAAATTCAATCATTACCTGCAGGGCAAGAAGTTCACATTACTGACAGACCACCAGCCGTTGGTGTCCATATTCAACCCTAACAAGGCCGTTTCCACCATGACAGCGCAAAGGTTACAGAGGTGGCCCGTGTTACTTGGGGCACACCAATATGACATCGAATACAAAAGGTCCAAACAGCATGGAAATGCTGATGGGTTATCGCGCTTGCCATTGCCGATAGTAGAAGAAGCGACTACAGTGGACCCGGTAGAGATGTTCCACTCATCCATAGTGGAATGTCTACCAGTAACAAATTCGATGATCGAAAACGAAACAAGAAATGACCCGACTCTCTCACGAGTCTATGATTTAACGGTGGAGGGATGGCCAGCACAGGGCGAACCAACGCTGCCAGCATTTTCGCAGAGAAAAGAACAGCTGTCAGTGTGTCGAGGAACCCTGATGTGTGGATCTAGAGTGGTGATTCCACCCAAACTTCAACAGAAGGTGTTAAAGGAGCTGCACGAGGGACATCTGGGTGGAGTGAAAATGAAGAACCTAGCAAGAGCGTTTGTGTGGTGGCCAGGCATTGATGGGGACATCGAAGAAATCACTAAGAGCTGTCTAGGGTGCCAGAAGGTCCAAAACGCGCCACCACAGGCTCCTCTGCATCCATGGGAGTGGCCCTCATCTCCTTGGCAAAGGGTACACATCGACTTTGCTGGTCCATTTATGGACTCAATGTTTCTAATAGCGGTGGATGCACACTCCAAGTGGCCGGAGGTAATAAAGATGTCCACCACCACCACGGAAAAAACCATCACAGTGTTAAGGACCATGTTTGCTAGGAATGGGCTGCCGGAACAGATCTGTTCTGATAATGGACCGCAATTTGTGTCCGAAGAATTCAAGAAATTCTTAAAGAGCAATGGGGTTAAGCACTACACGTCAGCCCCATACCATCCCGCCTCCAATGGGTTGGCTGAAAGGTTTGTCCAGACCTTCAAGAAGGCCATAAAGGCCATGGGTAATGAAGCCATTAACTTACAACATAAGGTGGATAGCTTCTTGTTGGCGTACAGGAATGCAACACATGCGGTCACAAATCAAACTCCCGCCATGATGTTTTTTAATAGACGACTAAGATGCCGGCTGGATTTGCTTAAGCCAAACGTCAGAAGGGACGTAGAGAACCGGCAATTCCAGGGCATGAATGAAAGGCCAACTAGATCTTTTCAGATAGGTCAACAAGTTTTGGCCCGGGACTACCGTACCGAGAAATGGCAGCCTGGAACTATTGGAAAAAGGCTAGCGCCGTTGATGTATACGGTGGACATTGGGGACAGTATAATAAGGCGCCATGTTGACCAGATCATAGGGTCAGCCACAAATGGCCAACCTACTCCACCACCTTACATGGTTAATGTTGAGACAGAGATACCCAGAACACCTACCTCCGATCTGGTAATACTGGAATCAGATGAACCTGACACTGTCCTTCAAGCCGAATCGACCTTGTCAGAAGCACCTACTACCCCGCCGGGAGTTACGACACCACCGAGGCGCTATCCGGACAGAGTCCGGAAACCTCCAGAGAGACTGAATCTGTGAACTGTCTTGCATAAAGTTGTATATATGTTATAATGTATGTTTAATGGGGAATCAGTATGTTGTAAGCTAAAAAGGGAGGATTGTAGTGTATGTATCCGTCTACCTTTAAGAGAACTATTGTATGTAACCGTCCACCTTTAAGAGAACTACTTTAGGTGTTGCACTACTTTGTTGGCTTCTGTATACTGTAATACCGACGGTGACCACACCGGTATATAAGTGCTGCGTCAGGATTTATTGGGCAGATTCGCCCTGACCTTCGAATAGTAAAGTCCTGTTTTAAGTTACTCTGGTAGTCTGTGTATTAATTAACTAAACAACCCACAGACTTTACAGGACAGTTAAACGAGTTTACTGGCTGGTTAACGGACTGTTCCAGGAAAACACTTGAGATCCCAAAACTTGAAATTACAGTAGATCCCTTGGCCTAGAAATTCATTATAGCCACTTTTGGGGCGGTAAAGTCGGGCGGCCGCTAAAGTTTGCGCCCGGCGCAAAGTCGAGGCCACTTCGCCGATATTCAGTTGCATCGCCCTAAGAGGTTGCTGCTGCGCTAAAACAGGTGATGCACGACTATCATTAGGCACTAAGCCGGCAGCCCGGGGCGCTAACACCGGAAGTTGGGCGCAGGGCAGGTGCGGCGAGCTGCTGATTGCCGGCAGACACTCTGGCTCCGGTGAGCTCTTAAAGGGGGAGGGTGGATTTGTTTTTTTGACAGGCCGAGACTAGTGTATTTGTGTTTTTGGGGAGGGCTTCTCTCCATCACTTTGTTGTTGTTGTTGTTCCTCCTTCTCCTCCTCCTCCTCCTCCTCCTCCCAAAGAAGGAGTGTTGCAAAACGGCTGCCTTTTCTACTGCAGGAGTGCCCTTTAATTTGCGCTCCCCGCGGCCCGCCTCGGCTGTGTACCGTTCCACTTCACAGTCGTTCGGGCCGCCAGGCGCACAATGGGGCGGCGCGAGTGAAGTTCCGGTTCCGGGCGCACAAAGGGCGTTGCACGACGAAATGACGTCATGATCTGCGCGCGCAGATGAGCGCGCGCAATGGCTTTGCGCCGGCGCTAAATGTCTACTGAAGTTGGGGCGAGGTGCAGATCGCGCTGCGCCTGGGCGCTAAGCGCCTAGCGCTCGAGATCTACTCCTCCTATGGCGCTAACGGCTGGCGCAGCCAACTGAATTTCTAGGCCCTTATCTCTTCCCAACATAGCTTAGAAACTATCGGTGTCCTCACATCATCTGCCATTGGGTTCACTGGATGAACACATTCTCTATCCCCACCTTATTCTTGGCTACATGTGATACTAAAGCAGGGCATGAGGTGATGCTTACATAACATTCCTGACCAATGCACTTGTATGGTCTTAGAAGTCCTCTCTCACTACCACAGCACTAGTGTGACATTTCCAGTTCTCACGCCACTTAACCCTCTGCGATTGGGATTGCCAATTAGTGCTGATTTGAGGGCAGTTTTGTGCTGTGCCCATTACAAACTGGAATAGGACTGCCCAATCTTATATTGCTCAAGACCCTCACAGCCATCGCAGGGCGGAGACTGCCATCCCACCAGCCTGAACTGAATTGAAGCACAGATTGCAGCAGAATTGAAAGTAGAGTGTTGTAACTCACTATGTCACCCAGACCCCAATTTGTTCTACTCTGTACTTACAAAGAGGGCACATACCATTGTTAATCCATTCACTGATACAAAGATAGATTCAAGTTTGAGCAAACCACGTTTCAGGCAGTCATAACCTTGATTAGTGTTTGTGTTGCTATCTACTTGTTCTGGTTTGACCAATACAGTGTCACACCTGTGCACTGATAAGGCACAATATGAACCTTGTCTTATCTACTCTCTGCAGCTGCGTTTTATATTTATTTCAGGTAATTTACTATATCAGCGAACACAATCTGTTCCTTAGAACGTCCTTTATTATATCATACGCCACTACAGAAGAATGGGCTGCAAATTATACCTTGATAAACCTACGGTTACTGATATCATTGATCCTGCAATGTAAATATTATGCATCAAGAGAGCACGAGGACTCAATGCCTGCACAAACAGCCACTCCCTGCATATAAGCAGAATTAGGATTGATCCACAAAATTATAGTTTATTCAGAAATACCTGATGGCCCTGAAATTGCTGGTGGTATGAGATCACCCGGTCTCGCTCAACTTTCCCTTTAAATGATCTGTCATGGCAGTGTCTGTATTCCTCACTGATATTACTGCTGCATATCATTAGTAGATCCAGGCTCACACATTAATAATGGTCACTTGGGTGAGGAACTATAAGGTTATCGAACCAGCCCCTACCAGGAAAAGAGGAGAGAAAAGGGAAAAGAATTTTAAAAAGAAAATTGTAGGACCAATCACATGCATAGAATCATAAAAATTTATGGCACAGAAGGAGTCCATTCGGCCCATCTTGTCCGTGCCGGCCGACAAAGAGCTATCCACCCTAATCCCAATTTCCAGCACCAATTGGTCCGTAGCCCTGTAGGTTACGGCACTTCAGGTGCATATCCAAGTACTGTACTTTTTAAATGTGAAGAGAGTTTCTGCCTCTACCACCCTTTCAGGCAGTGAGTTCCAGGCCCCCACCACCCTCTGGGTGAAAAAAATTCTCCTCAAATCCCCTCTAAACCTCTGACCAATTACTTTAAATCTATCCCCACTGGTTATTGACACTTCTGCTAAGGGAGATAGGTATCCCTGCTTACTTACAGACCCAGTAAAGCGTCTCACAAGACATTTTACATGATGATGGTCCTTTAATAAATCATTAAAGCTACTAGCAAAGTAATGACTTTATAACCTATGGGTTTTGAAATAGAACACTCAGTTCATCTGTGTGGTGGTACAGGTTTCACTGATAAAGTCTCTGATTGATTGATTATACTCTGAAGCAACTGCATAAAATTACATAGAAATGACAGCACAGACCAGGTTATTCGGCCCAACTGGTCTGTGCTGGTCTTTATGCTTCACTTCTCCCAGCATATCATAACTGAAGGCATCAGACAGACATCATGGTAGTGACACATAGGGAGAGAGTTGCTGTTCCAGAGTCACGCTGAGGAGCTGAGCTGCGGTTTTTGTTGAAATTGAGGTTCCTATAGTTTGCAGGTAAGTCCCCGGAGGGAGAGTCAAAGAGAAGATTGAGGAGGTGGCTACAAGGGTGCTTTCCCCCTTTGATCTTCAATTAAGCTGAATGATGATACCATGCGGGGGGATGCTGTGCCCACGTTGCTCCCTCATGACCGCATAAAGAAGCTTAAGTGCCTTCAGTCTTTGAATAAGAGAAAACAACCATGGTTACCAGTTTTCGTGAAGTGTTTTTACATTAGCGCTTATTTAGTTCGAAGCGCTACTTTGTGGGTCAATGAAGGTCACTGGGGTAATGAAGCTGTTCTTCACAATGTAAATGCAGGGAGCCGGTGCTCCGAGACTTCTCTCCCACAGTCCAAGTGAGTGAGTGGAAGTACCTCTTAAAAACAAAATCATGATTAGCTCCTGGGGTGGGAAAGTATTTCGCTCACTTTCTCTCCATAAGCACAAGCAGCTCCACTGTCACTGCATCCAAGTGGACACTCTTATAGCCAATGAGTCTAGACAATGGGTGTTGGCAGGATATTCATAGCCTAATCATGTCCACCCATAGGATACACACAAAACATAACACTATATACATGCACACTATATACCAGAGGTGTCAAACTCAATTTACATGGTGGGCCTGATCCGACATCCTGTCACTTGGCATGGGCCACATTCAGCAACAGTTAGTTGGGCACACTGAGGTAGAAATTGGTATGCGTTTGTTGAGCGTAAAATGGGCGCAATTGTAAACCAATTTCTGGGTGCGAGGTCCTGCACCTAATCTGCCGCAATATTGGTCCTCACTGTTTTTAGGCCTACTTGGCGGCTGCCTGAATTCAGCACTGGATTAATTTATGCATGCAAAGAGGGTCCTGCACCTGTTTCAGGATCCTTCTGCAAAATGGGTGAAAAACTGGGGGGAGCCGCCTGACGTACAGCGGCCTAAGCAACGGTGCTGGAGGCTGCAGAAGAAATGATAGGACAAGTATTTTTTTAAACTTCCCCCATCTGTGGAACCAGGAGGAGCAGGAGTGCTACTCCCAGCACCACAGCATCACTGGGGGCCGCTGCCGGCCCTTACTCGGCTCCTTGCATTTTCCAGGACTTACTGGCGATGCGGTAGACCCAAATTTGAAATTAATTGCTGGAGTTTCCAGAAGGTTGCCAACCCTATCTCTCTCTGGATTCTGTTTGGCCTTAATGGGGCTATTAGCTCAGCCTGCCCTGGATAGTTTTACCGTACAAACTCGCCTAGATTGATTCCCTGAGACAAGGAAAGCCTAGGCCTCCCCTGCCACGGACTCGGCCTCCAGCCGCCCCCCCTTCCCAATCATGATGCCCCACAGGACAGCCCCTGCTTACCCTCGCTTACCCGGTCTTAGCGGGTGGCCTGCAGTCCTTTCGACAGCTTCCCGCCAACTTCCCGCCCAGCATGGTTTAATTGAGGCGCCGGGGTTAAAATAACCCAGGCCTCATTTCTGGAGCAGCGCGTGTGTTAATAACTCACAGGGTTACTCGCCCCCTGAAATGGTGTGGAGTGAAAATAGGCCCCACTGATACAAAGCGAAAAATGGCCAAAGCTGGAAATCTGACAGAAAATGCTGTAAATATTGTAACGGTGTAAGATTTACTCCATTAGGCACAATATATATAGCACTTTTTATGTAGGAAAAAGGTCCCAGGCACTAGACTATTAATACAATGCTCCTGAGAAACAGAGCGATCCATTAGTATTGTAAAACTACAAAGTGTGTTTGAAAGTAAAATTCAATGTTTCAAAGATACTCTCTTAAAGAAAGTACTTTCATTTATATAACGCCTTTCATGACCTCAGGACATCGTAAGGAGCTTCACAGACAATGACGTACTTTTGAAGTGTAGTCACTGTTGTAATGTGGGAAACGCAGCAGCCAATTTGCGCACAGCAAGCTCCCACAAACAGCAATGTGATAATGACTGGATAATCTGTTTTTTAGTGATGTTGGTTGAGGGATAAATATTGGCCAGGACACTGGGGAGGACTCCCCTGCTCTTCTTCAAAATAATGCCATGGGATTGGAGCCCATGTGGGGTGAGATTTATCTTTGACAGGGGGCTCAAAACGGGCGGTAACGGATCGGCAGTAAGTTATACGCGTCGCACAATCTTCCTTTCCGCCCATTTTGTGTCCCCACCGCAGTTGAATTTCAACCCCCTTTAATTCCTGAAGCTGGTCAGGAATGGCTGGTTGAGGATGTTGATCGAAATGACTATTCTTAACGTGTGAGCTCAGAGAGTGACTGCCAGCAGGCCATTCAACCACAGAGAGCATCGCGGCTGAGCCAAGTCCTGTTCACACACACGTGCTTTCCCAGAGTGACTTGCTGGATAATAATCAGGAGCAAGAACTGTGCCTGATTTGCTTTCTCTTTCCCCCCCACCCCCTTCACTGCCTAACCTAGGGACACAGGCCAGTTACAGTACTCAAGCTACTGCCCCAATTGATATCAGTCAACTCCGCACAAGCTGGGGAATGGGATTTGGGACCTTCTGGTCGAATGGCTCCATGCCACACCACACGATGGGTTTACCCACTAAGCTGTCTTTTGTGCTTTCTGCTGCTCACTGCCTGCGACAGGCCCAAATGCAGCGTCTGCCTGGTTTGGCACTGCTGCTGTGTTTTGCATAATTGAAACCTGCTTAGCAGTAAATAGTGT
Organism: Somniosus microcephalus; assembly: GCF_052327205.1. Classification (NCBI taxonomy): domain Eukaryota; kingdom Metazoa; phylum Chordata; class Chondrichthyes; order Squaliformes; family Somniosidae; genus Somniosus; species Somniosus microcephalus. Next base: position 349,304,023 of record NC_140988.1, read on the forward strand.
TGTGTCGGTACCTTTCTACCTGGACACAATTTAGGACTCAGAGATTCAAACATGAAGTGCTTTATTGGAAGGAAAGGAAGTTCTGGCAAGTTCCGAACAAAGAGAGCTAAACTTAACAGAGAACACCCAATGATTTATCTCCTGTGACAGCGCCACCACAGGTGGGAGGAGAACACACAATAGAACACACAATACATAACATTTCCTCCCCTCTTAAATGGAAGGTCCACATTATTCCTCAACAGGTAAGTTACTTTCAATGCACTCAACGAACCTAGGGTAGAGGTAGACTGCCTCAACCCCTGACTTTACCCTGGGGTTTATTCTGCCCCAGTCTTGTGGGTAAGTCACTAAGCCTACAGATCCAAGCGTCTTGGAGGCCGCCACTCTCTGACAGGATACCGGCGGTCATCGCTGGCTTCCACAGCAGTAGGCATTGACACAGGCCTGGATGGAGAAGGTGCCCGTGTCAGTCGAAAGTCAGGAGTTTGCACAGGTGGAACAGTCTCTTTGACTTCCTGTGTTGGAGAAGAGCACTGTGGCAAAGGATGCTGGTTTGCGGTATCATCCGGAAACAGTTCAAGCCAACCAGCCATTGGAGCCTCTGTGGCTGTCTCTGCTCCTAGCAACAGTTGACCTGTGTGTCTTCTCCAGACGACGTCCTCAGCAGTCTCAACCGTGTAAGACACAGGGCCTGTCTGCACGATCACCGTAGCAGGAACCCATTTCGGTCCAGTGTTGTAGTTTCGAGCTAGGACGTGCTCTCCAGGGTGAAACCGTCTCTCCTTGGCTCTTTTCTCTCTCTTTTCAACTTGAGCTTGTTGTTGACAATGGAAAACCTGTTCTGCCTTTGGAGGTTTGAGTAAGTCAAAACTTGTCCGCAACTGCCTCTTCATCATGAGCGAAGCGGGGGAAGTTTTGGTTGTGGCATGTGGCTCGTTCCTGTAGGACAACAGGAAGCTGTTCAGATGTTGGTGGATTGAGCCCTGACCTTGCGATGCCTTCAAGGCGTGCTTCAAAGTTTGCACAAACCTTTCTGCCTGGCCATTAGTAGAGGGATGATAGGGCGCAGACCTGATGTGTTGGACACCATTCACATGCAGGAAGGTTGCAAACTCCTGTGATACAAATTGTGGACCATTGTCACTTACGAGTTGTTCCGGTGAGCCATAATGGCTGAACATCTCACCAAGTTTCTCAATTGTTTTCTCTGCCGTGGTAGACCTCATCACAGCAACCTCCGGCCACTTGCTACGAGTATCCACAACCACCATAAACATCTTCTCTTCGAAAGGACCGGCAAAGTCCACATGTACTCGCTGCCACACTTCTGCAGGCCAATCCCAGGGGTGTAGGGTTGCCAGCTGTGGAACATTCCGGACCCTTTGACATGGGGAACATGTTTTGGCTTTCTCCTCAATATTCCCATCGAGACCTGGCCACCAGAAGTAGCTTCTTGCCATTTCCTTCATCCGAACCATCCCACTGTGGCCTGTATGAAGTTGTTGCAGTATAGGTTCCCTCAGAGGTGGCGGAATGATGACACAGCGTCCCCAAAGAAGACAACCTGCCTAGACGGAGAGCTCATTTCTTTTTGAAACGTAAGGTTTCAAACTAGGAGAATCTCCTATAGCTCTCCCTCGAATGACATCGTCCATTACCTCAGACAGGACTGGATCATTGCGGGTGTACCTTCGCACCTGAACTGCAGTGACAGGTGCTCCCTCCACTTGTCTAAAGTAGAAGATGTCTATCTGACGAGGCTCTGGGGGAGTAACAGGCAAGGGTAGCCTCGAGAGACCGTCTGCGTTGCCGTGCAAGTCTGATTTGCGATATTTGATGTCGTATGTGTGTCCTGACAACAGTAAAGCCCACCTTTGCATCCTGCTTGCAGCGAGAGACGGAATTCCGGTGTGGGGCCCGAAGATTGAAGTCAATGGACGGTGGTCCGTCAGGAGTGTGAACCTTCTCCCAAACAGGTACTGATGAAATTTTCGAATTCCAAAAACGATTCCCAAGGTCTCGCGCTTGATCTGCGCATAGTTACTCTCGGCCTTGTTCAAGGTGCATGATGCGAAGGCGATAGGTTTCTCTTCACCCGAAGGCATGATGTGGGATATGACTGCTCCCACACCATATGGTGATGCATCACATGCTAGCTGCATGGGTAGCTTTGGGTCGAAGTGTGTCAGGACCTCCGATTTCAGCAATGCTTTCTTTGCTTGGGCGAAAGCTTCGTTGCACAGTTCAGTCCATTTCTATGTTTTGCCTTGACATAGCAACTGATGTAACGGCTTCAGCAATGTTGCTAAGTCTGGAATAAACTTCCCATAGTAGCTAAGTAGCACCAGAAATGAACGTAACTGTCTCACATTCTGGGGTGCTGGGGCCTCCACGATCGCCTTGACCTTTGACGGCACCTTATGCAGGCCAGTAGCGTCAATCACATGCCCCAGGTACTCAACTGAAGACTGAAAGAATTCACATTTGTCTTTACGAACTCTGAGTCCGTACTCTTTCAGTCGTTGTAGTGTCACATCCAAGTTCAGAAGATGATCCTCCTCAGTTGTCCCAGTGACAAGGATGTCGTCCAGGTAGCACTGGACTCCTGGCAGTCCACTCAAAATCTGATCCATTGCCCTTTGGAATAGAGCAGGGGCCGACGTAATTTCAAACAGAAGGCGGCAGTACCTGTATCGTCCCTTGTGTGTCATAATTGTCAGCAGCTCCTTTGATTTGTCATCAACATGCATTTGTAGATAAGCCTGGCATAAGTCTATTTTGCTGAACTTTTGCTATCCGGCCAGGCCCGTAAAAAGATCATCAATGAGGGGAATGTTTTGATTTCTTTTTGGGTTCAATAAAGACTCATTTCTGAAAGAGAATGTTGTTTAATCTAAAGTCTTGTTCAAGACTTTCTACAGCTTTTTACAGAACACACTATGCTGTGATGCAGCTAGAATCAAACTGAAAGTAAAACTCCTCTGGACTGCTTGTCTCTCACATGACCTCTGCTGGTCAGGCACAAGTAATCAAAAACACAGACAAATATGCTGTAAGGCATAAGTAATCAAACACAGACAAATATCATCACTATTTGCTGATCTCATTACATCTCCCTTTCTTAAAACAAAAGTATTTTACTTTTAACTAACAACATTTAATGAACTTACATTATCATTATCATGATCAAGGTTTTTTACCCTTGCTTTGTGTGTTCACATGAAATATGTCAATACACTAGAACTTGAAGAAAGAATAAGATAACATTACTTCCTTCTTTAACAATAGTCCTTAAATTTGCTCAATGAGTCTCTCAGGAGGCTTCACGTGTCTTGAGGATTTTCTGATTGATTGTCCTTGAATCTGAGTTGTTGCCTCAAATGATTGGTTCTCAGCTGTGTGATCAGGTTGTTCACCAGTATCAGTCTCTTGACCTGCTGTGGCTGGTCCCATGAGAAGATCTCGACGATTTCTTCTCAGAACAGCACCCTCATCTGTCTGAATGGTGTATGATCTTGGTTGAACTTCACTCAGGACAGTTCCCTTCTGAGTCCATGTGTTTGTTTTGTCTTTCAACCTTACTTGGTCACCAGTGTGGAGTTCAGGTAGGTTTTGTGTTCCTCTGTCATAGTAGTACTTTTGCTTTTCTTTCTGTTGTTCTTTGAACTTCCTCACTTTCTCCCCCTCTTTTGTTTTCAGGAGGTTCTCCGGGATGGGTAGGTTTGACCTTAGCCAACGTCCCATCAGGAGTTGGGCTGGTGACATACCACACTCGAGCGGCGTTGTGCGGTATACAAGCATGCTTTGGTAGAAGTCAGTTCCACTGTCTTTTGCCTTGTACATCAGTCTTTTCACTGTCTGGGCCGATTTTTCCACTAGTCCATTGGACTGTGGATAGTGAGGACTTGACGTTGTGTGGACAAAGTCCCACTCTTTGGCAAAGTGTCGGAAATTTGCATTGTTAAACTGGGGTCCGTTGTCTGTGAAGACCTCGCTTGCCACGCCATGTCTGGAGAATATGGCTTTCATACTTCTTATCACAGCTTCTGCAGTGGTGGTGTACAGTCTACAAACCTCTGGATACAGGGAGTAATAGTCTGTGATGACAAGATAGTCCTTCCCTTGACATACGAATAGGTCAGCGCCTACCTTCTGGTAAGGTCTGTCTGGTGCTGGGTGTGGCTTTAGTGGTTCTACCGGATTGCTTGCTCAATATTTCAGGCATATTGTGCAGTTTGACACCTCATTTGTCACATCTTGGTTGATTCGTGGCCAGTACATCACCTCTCATGCTCTTTTCTTACACTTTTCGATTCCCAGATGTCCTCCATGGATCTTTTTTAGCATCTCTCTTCTCAGACTCTTTGGGATAACTATTTTACTTCCTTTGTAGATGATGTCTTTGACCACTGATAGTTCTGCCCTGCAGTTCCAGTACTCTGCTATATCAGGTGAGCAGTCTTGCTTCATGTTGGGCCATCCATCCAAGATGCTTTTTCTCAGTCGTCTCATTGTTTCATCTTTGTTTGTCTCAGTCTTTATGAGCTCCATTTTTGCATCTGCTATGGGCAGTGCACTTGTGATCATGTCCACGTAGGCGTTCACTTTTTCATCCATTGTGGTGTTTGCGGGCTCACTTGGGTCAACAGCTCTGGACAACGTGTCTGCTGTATACATCAGCTTACCCGGTGTGTACGCAACATTCAGTGTATAGCATTGCAGCCTGATCATCATTCTTTGTATTCTAAGCGGACAGCTATTCAGTGGCTTTTGGAACAATGCAATCAAGGGCTTATGGTCAGTCTCTACACTGATTGCTTGTCCTGCCACAAACTGGTGAAATCTTTCACAGGCGTATGTGATGCTGAGCAGCTCCTTTTCTATTTGAGCATATCGCGTCTCCGCGTCCGTCATTGAGCGCGATGCATATGCAATAGGTTGCCAGTAGTCATATTGTTGCAGAAGAACGGCACAGAGCCCACTCTGTGATGCATCTGATGATATCTTGATGGGTCTCGCTGGGTCATAACACCTCAGAACTGGTTCCTCTGTGAGCAGTTTCTTTAGATCGCTCCATGACTTCTCATGCTCATGATTCCATTCCCATTCTATGTTCTTTTCAGTTAGTCTTCTCAGTGGCGCTATTTTTTCTGAGAGGTTGGATATGAATTTACCCATGTAGTTGATCATTCCATTAAACCTCTGCACGTCCTTTTTGCATTGTGGCCTTGGCATATTCTCAATGGCGGACACCTTTCTGGGATCTGGTCTGATGCCCTCACTGCTAAGGATATCTCCCACGAATGTCAGTTCTGTCACCCCGAGCTGGCATTTCTCTCTATTCAGCTTCAGGTTTGTTTTCCTTGTTGCTTCCAGCACTTTTTTCAGTCTCTCGTCATGCTCAGTTCTCGTTGTTCCCCATACTATGATGTCATCCATTGATGTATCAACTCCCTCCAGGTGCTCATAGATCATATGGATAGTCTTGTGATACACTTCAGGAGCTGAGGCAATGCCAAATGGTAACCTTAGGAATCTGTATCTGCCAAATGGAGTGTTGAACGTGCACAGTCTTGAACTTGCTTCGTCCAGCTTCATCTGCCAAAATCCTGAGGACGCATCTAACTTGCTGAAATATTTTGCATTTGCAAACTGTGCCATGATTTCCTCACATGTAGGAAGCTTGAAGTGCTCTCTCTTTATTGCTCTGTTTAGATCTCTTGGATCCAGGCAAATTCTGAGCTTTCCATTCTTTTTGTCCACTACGACGAGGGAACTCACCCACTCAGTTGGCTCATCTATCTTCTGAATCACGTTCAGGCTTTCCATCCTGTCCAACTCTGCCTTCAGTTGCTTTTGAAGAGCAAACAGAACTTTTCTGCATGGATGTATGACCGGTGTCATACTTTTATCTACTCTGATCGTGTGTTCTCCTGGAATGCAGCCTAGACCCTTAAATAGGTCTTTGTACTCTTTCATGAGTTCATCATAGACTGTCTCTCCTTCGCTTTCCACAACGAGGACTCTCTTTACCAGATTCAGTCTCTCACAGGCTTTTAAACCTAGTATGGCTTGCACATCCTTTGGCACCACGATTAATGCTAGCGTGTGCTCTCTGTCCTTGTGTGTTACTTTGACAATGCATTTTCCTTTCACTGGTATATCAGTACCTGAGTATCCGGTCACTTTCACTTGTATTCCATGTAACTTTGGTCTGGGTCTAATTCTCTTAAAATCGGTCTCTGATATCACATTAACTTGTGCTCCAGTATCCAATTTAAATGGAATGTGTATGTCATTCACTTTTAGTGTCAACACCCAGTCTCTTTCTTTTTTGTTTTTAGACACAACATCTACATTGAATTCCTCTATCTCGCTTTCATCTACTGTATGGACCTTGCTTTGTTGCGCTTGGTTCTTACAGCAACGGGCATAATGGTTGTTTTTGTTGCATCTATTGCAAGTTTTACCATATGCTGGACACTTTCTTGGTGGATGCTGTGTACCGCATCGACTACATGACTTCCGATTGTCCCTTTCATTTTCGTTTGCTGGCCACGTCTCTTTTTTCACATTGGCGCTCTCTTTGTTAAACGGTTTGTATCTGTTCTTTCTCACTGCATCCATGTTGCAGCTACTGTCACTGAACAGCTCCTTTGCCTGCAACTTCACAGTCTCTGTAGCCCTACACAATGCTATGGCTTTTCCCAGGTCTAGATCTTGCTCTCTTAGCAGCCTTTCCCTTAGACCATTATCTGGAATACCACACACCAGTCTGTCTTTTATCAGCGAGTCTGTGAGTCCCCCAAATTCACACGATTTGCTCCGGTTTCTCAGTTCAGTCACATACTGATCAATAGTCTCGCCGATTTTCTGTACACATGTGAAAAATTTGTGCCTCTCAAAGGTCACGTTGCGTTTAGGTATGCAGTAGGCCTCAAACTGTTCCATTATTTTATCTAGCTTCATTTTGTCTCCATCAACAGCAAATATGAAATTATTATATACCTCCAGCGCTGTATCACCCACGACATGTAAGAACACGGACGATTTTTGTTTATCACTTTTCTCGTCAGCTCCGATTGCCGCTAAATACAACTCTAAACGTTGTTTGAACCTTCTCCAATTTTCAGCCACATTACCTGTCAATTGAAGCATCGCCGGTGGGAGTAAACCTTCCATTTTTTCACTTCGTTAGCTATTCTCTAATGGTAAGCAACGATGTTCTCTTCTGGCTTGCTAATATGTGGAGAGCTGATTTCGCTTACTTGCTACAACTGCTTTCACTGTCCCATCAAGTTGCTAACTTCAGATTTTTTCTCTTTCAGCCACTTCTGACATCATGTTTTGATTTTTTTTTGGGTTCAATAAAGACTCATTTCTGAAAGAGAATGTTGTTTAATCTAAAGTCTTGTTCAAGACTTTCTACAGCTTTTTACAGAACACACTATGCTGTGATGCATCTAGAATGAAACTGAAAGTAAAACTCCTCTGGACTGCTTGTCTCTCACATGACCCCTGCTGGTCAGGCACAAGTAATCAAAAACACAGACAAATATGCTGTAAGGCATAAGTAATCAAACACAGACAAATATCATCACTATTTGCTGATATCATTACAGGGAAGAGGGTACTGTTCCGCAGACAGCACCGGGTTAATAGTCACTTTAAAATCCCCGCAGATTCGAACAGATCCATCCTTTTTCAGGACAGGAACAATGGGTGTGGCCCATTTGCTCACGCTCACAGGCTCCAGGACTCCATTCTCGACTAAGGCCTCCAAGTTAGCCTCAACTTTTGGCCTAATTGCATAGGGAACAGGTCGGGCTTTGTGAAACTTCAGCTTGCTGTCAGGTTTAATGTCCAGTCTCATGCTGATCTTTTTCATGCTCCCAAGTTCCCCATTGAAGAGTTCTGCATGTTTGTTTAATACTGCAGTCAGACCTGACTCCCCTTTTGACCTCACGCGGACTGCAGGCCAGTCCAGTGTGATTTTCTCTAGCCACGCACATCCCAGTAGCGATGGGTAATTTCCCTTTACCACATATAGTGGCAGTTTTGCAGTCTGTCTGTTCAATTTAACTGTCACCTCAATGACGCCTCTCATGGCCACAGGTTCGCCGGTATACATCTTTAGCACAATGTTTGTTGGCTGAAGGGTAAGATGCTTTAGCATTTTGTTGTAGACAGTGTCTGAAACAAGGGACACAGCCGCACCTGTGTCCACCTCCATCCGCACTGATTGTCCCTCCACCAGTGGTGACACCCAGTAGCCATTTGAATCACCTGCAACCGTCAGTATGTGCACCTCTTCCTCCTCAGAGGTGTCGCTCCCCTCTGTTTTGCTTGTTCCATCATACTGCACTGAATGAACACTTTTTTTCCTCTCTTGTCCAAATACAGACATTTTGCTTCCATGCTTCCCAGCTCTGTCTGTTCTTTTTTTACCTCTACAGGCATGTTCAATGTGACCCTTTGTGCCACAATTTCGGCATTCCAGCTCCATACACCAGCAGTCATTAGCGTGATGGCCCGTTTTCCCACAACGGTAACATGTGTCATTCCGTGCACCTTTAGGCTCAGACGACACCTTGTGAACTCTCCCTGTTGAACTCAACTGGTGAGCCTCCTTTTCCGCCATCTCCATGGAGACACTAACTTCAATGGCCTTTTCAAGGGTAAGGTTGTCCTCAGTAAGAAGGCGCTTCTGTGTGGCTGCATTTGCAGACCACACACAAGTCTGTCTCTAATGGTGTCATTCAGCACCTCCTTGAACTGGCAGTGTTCTGACAACCTTTTTAAAGCAGCAATAAACATCGTCACTGATTCCCCCTCCTCTTGATTCCGTTTGTGAAATCTAAATCTCTCAGCAATAACCAGAGGTTTTGGTGAAAAATGTGCTCCAAGAATTTCCACTAGTTGCTTATATGTTTTAGTTCCTGGCTTATCTGGTTGCACAAGGCTGCGAAGTAAATTGAATGTCTTCGGCCCGATTACACTCAAAAAGGTAGGCACGACCTTCTCATTTGCCACCGCATTCGCCAATACAAAATAGTCAAAACGTTCTGTATAAGCGCTCCATTGCTCCACATTTTCATCAAAATCACCGATGTTTCCTAATATAATAGCCATCTCACATTTCAAATTAAATTTTCTGTTTACTCACTGCACCCGTAACGTACGCAGATTCATCCGCTCCTCGTTGCCACTTGTTGTGTCGGTACCTTTCTACCTAGACACAATTTAGGACTCAGAGATTCAAACATGAAGTGCTTTATTGGAAGGAAAGGAAGTTCTGGCAAGTTCCGAACAAAGAGAGCTAAACTTAACAGAGAACACCCAACGATTTATCTCCTGTGACAGCGCCACCACAGGTGGGAGGAGAACACACAATAGAACACACAATACATAACAAATAGATCCTTGAATTTCTTTTAGACTGGATTTATCACTTTCAGGTAGATGTGAAACCGCACAGTACTATCAGTGACTCGGTGTCACTGCCAAGAAGCCGCTGTATAGAGGGCCCTTTCTGTGTCAGACCAGTTGTTTTTTTGCTCGTGCACTTAGCAGCCATACCGAAGCGACTGGAATTAAAGGAAGACCCCTCGGGCTTTATTTTGATCATTTAAGCAAGTTCGTCGCCCCGGCACAGGCAGCTCGACCATTTCAGCATGTGCATTTCAGGCCTCTTGTCTCGCCAGCAGTGGCCCTCGGGTAACAACAACAACAACAACTTGCATTTATATAGTGCCTTTAACGTAGTAAAACATCCCTAAGGTGCTTCACAGGAGCACAATCAGACAAAAATTGACACCGAGCCACATAAGCAGATATTAGGGCAGGTGACCAAAAGCTTGGTCGAAGAGGTTGGTTTTACGAAGCGTCTTAAAGAAGAAAAGAGAGGTAGAGAGGCAGAGAGGTTTAGGCAAGGAATTCCAGAGCTGAGGGCCTAGGCAGCTGAAGGCACGGCCACCAATGGCGGAGCGGTTAAAGTCAGGGATGAGCAAGAGGTCAGAATTGAAGGAGCGCAGAGATCTTGGGGGGTTGTGAGGCTGGAGCAGGTAACAGAGATAGGGAGGGGCGAGGTCATGGAGGGATTTGAAAAAGCATTGATGGGTGAACGGGACTTGGTGCCAGTTCGGACACAGGCAGCAGAGTTTTGTGACCTCAAGTCTACGCAGGGTGGAATGTGGGAGGCCAGTGTGTTGGAATAGTCAATGTTGTGTATGTAACCTGTTCCACCTTAAGAGAGCTTAAGCCTGTTCCACCTTAAGAGATGTACTACTTTCTCAGGCTGCTGTAGACGTAATACCGGGGGTGAACACACCGGTATATAAGCACTGTGCAGTAATCTTGTATTCAGTATAGTCCCTACCTCCAACCAGTAAAGACCTGTTTTTATTGTTACTCATTAGTCTGTGTCTTAATTAACTAAATAATTCACAGACTTAACACTGGCGACGAGTCAGGTTCTTACCCTGCGGCAGTTATTCCACGGCGGTTGAAGAGAGGTTTCAAACCACAGCACCCCACTGGAAGCGACAGGCATTAGGACCCTGAAGCCTCCATCAGCTTGTCATAGAGTCATAGAGTCATAGAGTAATACAGCACGGATAGAGGCCCTTCGGCCCATCGTGTCCGCGCCGGCCATCAAGCCCTGTCTAATCTAATCCCATATTCCAGCATTTGGCCCGTAGCCTTGTATGCTATGGCATTTCAAGTGCACATCCAAATGCTTCTTAAATGTTGTGAGGGTTTCTGCCTCCACAACCCTTTCAGGCAGTGAGTTCCAGACTCCAACCACCCTCTGGGTGAAAAAGTTCTTTCTCAAATCCCCTCTAAACCTCCCGCCCTTTACCTTGAATCTATGCCCCCTAGTTATTGACCCCTCTACTAAGGGAAAAAGCTCCTCAGCATCCATCCTATCTATGCCCCTCATAATTTTGTACACCTCAATCATGTCCCCCCTCAGCCTCCTCTGCTCCAAGGAAAACAAACCCAATCTGCCCAGTCTCTCTTCATAGCTGAAGCGCTCCAGCCCTGGTAACATCCTGGTGAACCTCCTCTGCACCCTCTCTAACGCGATCACATCCTTCCTGTAGTGTGGCGACCAGAACTGCACACAGTATTCCAGCTGTGGCCTAACCAGTGTTTTATACAGCTCCATCATAACCTCCTTGCTCTTATATTCAATGCCTCGGCTAATGAAGGCAAGTATCCCATATGCCTTTTTTACCACCTTATCCACCTGTTCCGCCGCCTTCAGGGATCTGTGTACTTGCACACCCAGATCCCTCTGACCCTCCGTCTTGCCTAGGGTCTTTCCATTCATTGTGTATTCCTTTGCCTTGTTAGTCCCCCCAAAGTGCATCACCTCGCACTTTTCCGGGTTAAATTCCATTTGCCACTGTTCCGCCCATCTGACCAACCCATCTATATCGTCCTGCAGACTGAGGCTACCCTCCTCGCTATTTACCACCCTACCAATTTTTGTATCATCCGCGAACTTACTGATCATACCCTTTACATTCATATCCAAGTCATTAATGTAGACCACAAACAGCAAGGGACCCAGCACCGATCCCTGTGGTACCCCACTGGCCACAGGCTTCCAGTCACAAAAACAACCTTCGACCATCACCCTCTGCCTTCTGCCACTAAGCCAGTTTTGTATCCAATGTGCCAAGGCACCCTGGATTCCATGGGCTCTTACCTTCTTGACCAGTCTCCTGTGCGGGACTTTATCGAAGGCCTTACTGAAATCCATGTATACCACATCCACTGCGTTACCCTCATCCACACACCTAGTCACCCCCTTGTGAACCGGAGTAGAAGACAGGGCTGGGGAAGACAGAGGTAGGGCGATAGCGATCGGCAGATAAGGGCCGGGCCGGGCCGCTTTGAAGTGAGGGGCGCAGCCGGGCCATCGATCGCAACCACCGATAAGGGCCGCACTCGGGCTGAAAGGGCAGCGGCTGCAGAAATTGAAGGCGCGAGAGCCGCGGTGCACAGCGCGGGCCATCGATCGCGATCGGGAGATAAGGGCTTTGGAGTGCGAGGCGCAGCCGGGCCATCGATCGTAAGCACTGATAAGGGCCGGGCCGCTTTCAAGTGCGAGGCGCAGCCGGGCCATCGATCGCATCCGCTGATAAGGGCCGCACTCGGGCGATCGCGGCGAAGATAAGGGCCGCACTCGGGGGCTGAAGGGAGATGGCGTCGGGGGACGGGTGAAGACCGCCAAGCGCGGGAAAACCGCCATTTTGTGGGCGGAGGACGACGGCAAGAGCGGGAAGCCGCCATCTTTGATAACAAGTAAAGAAAATAAAATCTGAGAAATTGCAAATCTACAATGTCTAAACACGGGAATATTAGCACCTTTGATAGTGACCTCGAAGATTGGGCCATATATGTTGAAAGAGTAAAAAATTATTGTAAGGCCAATAAAATTCCTGACCAAGATAAAGCTCTAACATTATTAAATTTAATGGGCGCGAAGACATACGGGCAATTGAAACACCTGTTATCACCAGATGAACCGGCGGATAAGACGTTCGATGAGATTGTTACTGTCCTGAAAGATCATCTCAACCCCACGCCGCTGATGCTAGTGGAACGATTTAAATTTTACGACAGAAGGCAGCTACAGCATGAAAGCAATGCTGAATATTTTCTGGAATTGCGTAAATTAGCGAAATATTGTCAGTTTGGAACGGGACTGACAGATGCACTACGAGACAAATTTGTGTGTGGTTTATTTAAACAAGATACACAAAAGCGACTGCTCGAGGAGAATGAGCTGACGCTTGAGAAGGCGGTCACTATGGCAGCAGCACACGAAGCCGCAGCGAGAGGCATGGCAGTAATGCAGCTACGGTCACCGGAGCTCAGTGCACACAAATTGGGTGTGAGTTCTGGCAAATGTTATCGTTGTGGAAAGACAACGCATGATCAGAACCAGTGTTGGTTTAAAAACCAAGAATGTAGAACTTGTGGTAGGCTTGGACATATAGCTAGAGTATGCAGGTCAGCGAAGAAGACCAGCAACAAGAAGTCACCGCAAGGGAAATACGCAAAGGTACACAAGGTGGCCGAACAGGAGTCCGATTCAGACGCAAGCAGTATTGAACTGGCTAGCTTAAGGGTACTCAATGTTGGTAAGGGTGCAGACCTCCAGACAATTTGGGTTACTCTTCAGATAGAAGGAGTCCAAGTAAAAATGGAATTGGACACTGGATCGGCATTGTCGGTCATGAATAAGAAAGATTACAGAAGGTTATTCCAACATATTCCCCTACAGGATACGGAGATTATATTGACAACCTACACGGGGCAGAGAGTGTACCCCATCGGGACAATAAAGGTTGCAGTGGCCAACAAGGGCGAAGGAAGTCAAATAATGGACTTATATGTGCTACCGGAGGGAGGTCCACCACTACTAGGCCGGGAGTGGTTTCGAAACATAAATATGGACTGGCATTCGCTAAAAGCCATAAAGAGTGAGAACTCGGTGCAGATAATCAGCCCAGACTCTAGAACTGATGATGGTAAGACCAACCCATGTGCAAAAGACAAAGTTTCAGCACAGAATTCCACTGAGCAACAACAACATAGTTTAACAGAGAATTCTGAGTCTGTCAAGTCTACTGATATGCACATTTTTGAGGGACACTGGGCTCGAACTCAACTCCATTTCAAACTACAACAGCAATTAGAACAAATGATTCGCCGTTTTGAGCAAGAGATGAATGAAATAAAAAAGTTCTTTGTTACAGAGTGGGAGAATCTGGAAAGTCAACAGAAGCAACTGATGGAGAAAATGGAGCAGGAGCACACCAACCATCTGCGCGAGGAGGCCGAACGAATCAAAGCTGATTCAGGTTCTGAAGGTGCGTGCCATAATCTGGTGTCAGAAGAGTTAACGGTCAGCCAACTCCTTCATATGCTGAGGGACAAGACTCTGAAATGGGAAAAACTTGAACACGAGCTGCGATCTTCAAAGGAAAAGGGTTCGGAGCTCTCAAAAGTCATTGAGATGGCTGATGTGACGACACAGACTGAAACGACTGCAACAGAGCAGCCATTGGATGCCAAAAGTACGCTGACTCACGTCAATGTAGAACAACAGACCGCTGAAACAGCTGCTCCGGTAGAGGGATTGCATAGTCCGATCAATCAATCTCCAAAGGAAGTTGAAGTATTAAAATCACAAATGAGGTCACTAGTAAACGACTTGCTGAAAGCCCAGAAAAAGCTGGATGCAGAGGTACACATGAAGAAGTCTCTTCAGGAAAGATGTCTGGATTTGGAACAAGAGCTGGCTAACGTCCAGCTGGGTATGGAGGAAATAGACGACCCTCTCACTGGTCTAGCTCAGGACGACACTGAATATTACCATGACCTGGTGGACGACACCGAATATTACGATGTCCTGTCCTGCCCAGCTTGTAACTTCGACTCCCAAAGTGCAGAAATCATGGAGGAGCACCAAAAGTCTACGGAACATCGGGAGAAGCTGGCTATACGACGGAAACAGGAGGAAGAGAAGGAGGAACTGCGCATGCAGCTGGCAGCTGTGGCAGCTGACAATGGAGCCCAGAGAGTCTCCAAGAAGCAGAAAAGGAAAAGTAAAAACAGAAGATGACCCACCTGAACCATTATCACCTCTACCAGATCACACACGTGGTCCCTCCGAACGGAGCCAAATCAGTTCGGAAGTTCAAGCTGTTAAATCCATGAAAGGACTATTGAATGAGTAACGTGAACCGACTACACCACAGAGATTGAATCTGTGAACTGTTTTCCGCAGAGACTGAATCTGTGATATGTTACGTTAAACATGAAGTTATATATGTATATATGTTATTACGTTATGTTAAATGGGGGGGATGACTATAAAGCTAAGAAGGGAGGAGTGTTGTGTATGTAACCTGTTCCACCTTAAGAGAGCTTAAGCCTGTTCCACCTTAAGAGATGTACTACTTTCTCAGGCTGCTGTAGACGTAATACCGGGGGTGAACACACCGGTATATAAGCACTGTGCAGTGATCTTGTATTCAGTATAGTCCCTACCTCCAACCAGTAAAGACCTGTTTTTATTGTTACTCATTAGTCTGTGTCTTAATTAACTAAATAATTCACAGACTTAACAGTCAAGTCTAGAGGTAACAAAGGCATGGATGAGGGTTTCAGCAGCGGATGAGCTGAGACGGGGGCGGTCAATGTTCCAGAGGTGGAAGTAGGCGGTCTTAGTGATGGAGCCGATATGTGCTAGGAAGCTCATCTCGGGGTCAAATACGACACCAAGGTTGCGAACAGTCTGGTTCAGCCTCAGACAGTTTCCAGGGAGAGGGATGGAGTCAGTGGCTAGGGAACGGAGTTTGTAGTGAGGACCGAAGACAATGGGCTGGATTTTCCTAAGCCCCTGGAGTCGGGTTGGAGGCGTGCGGGCGATAAAAATCGGAGATGGGGGTCCCACCCCATCCCGCCTCCAACCCGCCTCCATGTCAATTTCATAGGAGTCGGGTTCCCGACAAGTGCTGGAACCCGACTCCCAGAGGCGGGAAGGGATTAAAGGCAATTAAACTGCCTGTTAACAGGTAGTTAACAGGTAGTTTTTTGCCTATTCGCGATTTTTATTGCAGGTTTGTGGGCTTCCCGCTAGCTCCAAACCACGAAAAGTTTTCGAGGCGGGACGTGGGTCTGAGGTCTTGGAGGGGTCGCGATGCCCAGTGTTCAGGTGAGTGAGGGGTGCAGGAGTGCAAAGGTAAGTGTTTTGCAAGTGTTTAAATAAGTTTAACTTACTTTTACTTACCTTTACAGGAGTCCTGCATTCCGGTGTCGGGAGTCGGCTGCAAGAACCACAGAAGCTCCGATTTAAAAAAAAAAATCAGCATCTTTGTTTCTACAGCAAAATGATTTTAAAGTTATCCTGAGAAAGGACTGAGGCTGAATTAGCAGTTTTTCAGTGCTTGACAGCTTCAAACAGCTGTTAAACACTGATATTTCATGTGCCAAAAGCTTTTGACAGATGAAATGTCAATCTCTGATGTCACCTGTTGCCGGGTGGCCCTTAATTGGCCTGCTGAGCCCACAGGGCGGGCTCAACAAGGTCAATCAGAGGAAAATCCAGTGGGTTGGCCACATCTCCATGGAGGCGGGACAACAAGCCCGAATGTGGGTTTCCCACCTCCAACCCGCCCCCGTGGCAAAATCCAGCCCTATGGCTTCGGTCTTCCCAATATTTAGTTGGAGAAAATTTCTGTTCATCCAGGTAAAAACAGGCAGGGGTCCGAACGTGGATCGGCAGCAGCCCTCGGGAGTGCTCTGGAGTCAGGAGGAACACGCTTGTTTCTTCTGGCTCCACGTCAACCTTTAAAAATAACGTACCTACCTTTTTGGTTGCTAGGCTGCATCCACACCCGGAAACCTGAGGCCTGAGGCCTGCTGCACTCAGGGCAGTCCAATTTCTCAGAAGGGCCATTAAACAGTTGTTAAGTCCTTTATTAACACATGCAAGGGGCCTGACACCTGTTTTAGGCAGCCGCGCAGAACGCCTGAAAATTCTCTGAGGCCAATATGCTGTCGGAAATTTTTCAGGCATCCTCGGGGGGCACAGGGCATAGATCTGCAAAACTGGTAATTTTTGCCACTGTTTTTCATCTCCAGAAAATAGGTACAACGATAACCAATGTCTACCCCATTGGGTCAAAACCAACAGTGAGGTATGCTATAATAAAAACAGAAATTGCTGAAAATACTCAGCAGGTCAGGCAGCATCTGTGGAGAGAGAAACAGAGTTAAAGTTTCAGGTCGATGGCAGAATCTTCAAGTCTAGAGGTAACAAAGACATGGATGAGCATTTGCAGTATTCTGCTTTTGTATTAGTGAGGTATGCTGTCTGCTACAACAAAGAAAGTGTTAATGGGTTTAATTACCTCTCGAATTAGTTGCTCAGAAATATGGAAATGGATGGACAACTGCCAGATGACGTGCAAGGGTCATTTTAGTCAGGCAACGAAAAGGCATTAGAAAGACAAGAGGGGTTTAAAAACAATTCCAAAATGGAAGAGAATGGAAATGGAAGTTAGATGTGAGAAACTGGCAGGAAAATAGGAGTTGGGAAAATGGGCAGTAACTAAGCTCTGAAATAATTCAAGTCAATGTTGAGACCAGGTGTGCCCAAGAGAAAGATGAGATACATTTCCTGAGGGTTGAGTTGAATTTAGTTAGAGTAGTGCAGGAGGCCAAAGAAGGAGTGGGAACGTTAAGAAGGGGTGATTCACAGAGAGGTGGGAAATCATGCCTTTGGACAGAATGGAGATGTTCAACCGTGCAATCAGTAGTTTGTTGGGGAGGGAAGAGAGAGGGTTTGAACCCAGCATCTGAGGAAAAAAAGTTAGAACATTCATCATTTGGAACAATTAGGTCATTCAGACTGGAGACTGATCCACTCTTTCTGGTTCATTGAAACTTACAAAATTCTGACAGGACTGGACAGACTAGCTGCAGGAAGGATGTTCCCGATGGTCGGGGAGTCCAGAACCAGGGGTCACAGTCTAAGGATAAGGGGTAGGCCATTTAGGGCAGAAATGAGGAGGAATTTCACAGAGAGTGGTGAACCTGTGGAATTCTCTACCACAGAAGGCAGTAGAGGCCAATACATTAAATATATTCAAGAAGGAGTTGGATATATTTCTTAAGGCTAAAGGGATCAAGGAGTATGGGGAGAAAGCAGGGACCGGGTATTGAATTTGGATGATCAGTCATGATCGCATTGAATGGCGGAGCAGGCTCAAGGGGCCGAATGGCCTACTCCTGCTCCTATCTTCTATGTTTCTATGTTATTTGCTTGCGCCGTTCTCCTGGTGAAGGTAAACTGGAGTTAATAGTGTAAGGCACAGAAGCACCAGACTCCCAGGATCATGAGTTTATAATTCCAACCTCGACTGGCATTGAACTCAGCTGGCCCCACTGGGCGAGCTTTGACAGTTCTAGGTCAGGCAGCTCAGATGCAGCCCTGCTCTACAGCAGAGAGCAGATTAACTGCGAGGGGGCAGGCGTGATGCTTCATCGGATTTTACACACATTTGTACCAATGAGTATATTATTTGCTTTAATAATAATTAAAGCAAAAGGGTCCTTTTAAGATGTCTTAAAACCTATTGTTTTGCTTCTTCTGTTATTTTCAAGGGCACTCATTTGTTAGGTTGGAGGTGCTTTACAATGACTCTGTGAGCGATATCTTTCGCCACTAATGAAAATGATGTTCGCAGTTCATTCACCAAAAGTGCTTTGACGAGTAAAAACGTGAGGCTTCGCCAGTCGGATTGGAGGTTCAGTGATGAAATATACCAGTCACTGGCTGTTAGCATGAAATGGAAAAGAAACAGAATAGAAATTTGTCATGACCGTTTCTTTTCCCCTTGTATTAATGTTGAGTGACTGCAGCTCCCATCTTCTACCCTCTGTAAACATGAACGCATCCAAAACTCTGCTGCCCGTGTCCTAACCCGCACCAAGTCCCGTTCACCCATCACCCCTGTGCTCGCTGACCTACATTGGCTCCCGGTCCGGCAATACCGCAAATTTAAAATTCTCATCCTTGTATTCAAATCCCTCCATGGCCGCGCCCCTCCCTAACTCTGTAACTTCCTCCAGCCCTACAACCCTCCGAGATTTCTGCGTTCCTCCAATTCTAGCCTCTTGAGCATCCCCGATTTCAATCAGTCCACCATTGACGGCCGTGCCTTCAGCCGTCTAGGCCCTAAGCTATGGAATTCCCTCCCTAAACCTCTCTACCTCTCTCGCTCCTCCTTAAAGACGCTCCTTAAAACCTAGCTCTTTGACCAAGCCTTTGGTCACCTGTTCTGATTCGGTATAACATTTTGTCCGATTACGCTCCTGTGAAGCACCTTGGGATGTGAAATGCGCTATATAAATGTAAGTTGTTGCTGCTGCTGCTGTTCATTGCCGTGTGTGTCCTGTTCCAATATTTACTGGTGTAGCTGGAATGGAAACCCATTCACAATGTGAAATGCAAATAGCTGTTAAAGAGTTTCAGCTGCATAAAGTGGCCAGCAAACAGCTGAAATATTAGATTTACATAACCTGCTCACATCTACTATTCTTTATTTTTACTGCAATGGAAAACCGTGAAGATGTGTGCTGCAGTGAGTTGTTTATTATGGGGTGCCCTTGGCTGCAGTTGGCAACACTATTAATTCTGCTCTAGTAAAAACTAGTTAGTCATTTCCTTTAGTTACGGAATGTTCCAGATATTGCTTAATTTGGCATTCTCAGCAAAATTGTATTTTCTATCACGAATACAATCCGCTCAGTAAAGTAGATTGTTTAAAAACATATCTGTTCATTTAATTATAAGCAAATGTTTCCCTCCAGCTAACCGCACCCCCCCGCCCATCCCCCCGCACCGCGAGCCAACATTTGTGAAGTGATCGAGTGTACAGCAACTCTGTGTTGCCATCCAGCCTGACACCAATTCCCAGGCAAAACATGTTAAAGTGACTGATGCGATAAATTCATTGTTGCTCCACCTGACGTGGAGCCAGGATAAGATAAGCTACAACTGCATAGTCATAAAGTTATACAGCACAGAAAGAGGCCCTTCGGCCCATCGTGTCCACGCCGGCCATCAAGCCCGGTCTATTCTAATCCCATTTTCCAGGACTTGGTCCGTAGCCTTGTATGCTATGGCGTTTCAAGTGCTCATCTAAGTGCTTCTTGAATGTTGTGAGGGTTCCTGCCTCTGCCACCCTTTCAGGCAGTGAGTTCCAGATTCCAACCACCCTCTGGGTGAAAACGTTTTTCCTCAAATCCCCTCTAAACCTCCTGCCCCTTACCTTGAAACTATGGAGTTGATTTCCCAATCCCTTCAGTACCAACTAAAAACCGTACTGTTAGGAGAATGAAAATTTCTTACCCGGTGGGGTCAATGTTCCCTCTAAATTTTTTTCCCCCTGCGCGGGCCCTTTAAATTTGCACGGCTGAGCGTGCACGGTATCTCTTCCAATGGTAGCTGCTGGTGAGCGGCCTGGGTGGGACCTCATGATCGGTGCGTGGCCGCGCACCTTGGGGGGGTAACATTGGGTGGGGTAGATTTTCACTTTTGACAATGACGGGAAAGGGGTAGTGGAGATGTGGAACTCTCTTCCGCCCCACCAACCCCCCAAAAAAACTGTTGAGGCTCGGTCAATTGAAAATTTCAAAACTATGAGATTGATAGATTTTTGTTAGGCAAGAGTATTAAGGGATATGGAACCAAGGCGAGCAGATGGAGTTAAGATGCAGATCAGCCATGAGCCAATTGAATGGCGGAATGGGCTGGAGGGGCTGAATGGCCGACTCCTGTTGCTATGTTCGCAGAATGGGAATATGTAAAGCTGCATTAAAAATTAATTAAAATATCTACACAGACAGTTCCTTTGACAATAGCCCTGATGCCTAATAATAATTCCACTAACAATTAAAGGCTTTCTAGGTGTAATTTAATTTAAGAGTAATGTACTTCTTGATTTATCTCATCTTCTCTCTCTACCACTTTTCGAACCTTGGTCTCCTGCTCCATGGGCATTGGGGCTACACTGGTTTTTCATTAAAAGAATGGGAGGGAAAATCAGATGGAACAGACAATGTGCGACCGCTCATTTCTCCACCACCGTCGAAGCTGAACATCTACAACACCATGTAAGAAATTGTAGGGAACCAGCATCTGAGCGTTCTGTAGTTCAGTGCATTAGATCTACACCAGCTGCTGTTCCACAGAGCACGGTGCCAGAGAGCAATCAGGAGCAGAAAATCTAGTCTGTTTCTTTCTGCCCTCCCTAACCGACGGGCCCTGAGGCCAGAAGTAGCACTCCAATTGCGCCCCCATTAAAATCACCTATCCTCACACAGAAGAGGATCTAACCTGGGACCTTCCTCGTCTGTAGGGGGTCACCGGATAAACTCTCTGGGCTCGAATTTTCAGGACCAGGGAAGGTGTAAAGCAAGTGGATAGCCCACGGTGGGTAGGTCAGTGGTGGGGTGGGGGGGCGGTGGGATGGGGGGGCAGTGGGGGGGGGGGGTGGGTGGAGAATGCAACCTAGCTCCATTGGGTCTCTACCCCATTTAGAAAACAGCCCAAATTCCAGTCAGGAGGAGCGAGCAAATTTTCCATCAGCCTTCGCTCCCCACCCCACCTCCAACGTCCTTTGGACTGTTTTGGAAATGTGTGTGTGTGTGTGTGTGTGTATGTGTGTGTGGGGGGGGAGGGGAATTCCATGCATTTCACTCGACAGGGAGGGTGTTCTGTTGTGAGCCTAGTAAAGGCACAAGGCTGCCTGAGAGAAAGGTAATTGATCCCAAGAGGGATTGGTTATCTTTTTAAAATGCGCTGGTTTGCTCGCGTGGGAGCAGAAGAAAATGTAGGTCCCCTTGTTTCTTCCGGCCTCCCCTGGCCTTGGGGTTGCCCTATCGGATGGGTGGGTGGATGTCGCTACGATTTACCCTTGGCACAAAAGGGGTGGCCACCTCTGATGTCTTTGTACAGACCCAGACCCCAGAATCTGGGAGCCTCGGAATCTATCGGGGAGCTACTAAAAGAGTTCTTTTTTATTTAACAACCCATTTTGGTGAGAATGCAAGACATTGGGGGAGACCAAAGCTAAGGCCCATAAATATACAAACGTCAGAATAAATCCAACAGGGAATTCAGGAGAAACTTCTTTACCCAGAGAGTGGTGAGAATGTGGAACTCGCTACCACATGGAGTAGTTTTTTCTTATTCACGGGATGTGGGTGTCGCTGGCAAGGCCAGCATTTATTGCCTATCCCTAATTGCCCTTGAGGAGGTGGCGAGCTGCCTTCTTGACAACTGAGTGGCTTGCTAGAACATTTCAGAGGGCAGTTAAGCGTGGGTGGGCGTATGTGCTGTGAGGAGGATGCCGATAAACTCCAGTATTATCTGGACAGGTTGGGTGATTGGGCAGCTGTAAGGCAGATGCAGTATAATGTAGATAAATGTGAGGTTATCCACTTTGGTGGCAAAAACAGGAAGGCAGATTATTTTCTGAACGGCAATAGATTGGGAGAAGGGGAAGTGCAATGAGACCTGGGTGTTCTTGTACACCAGTCGCTGAAGGTAAGCATGCAGGTGCAGCAGGCGGTTAAGAAGGCAAATGGTATGTTGGCCTTCGTAACGAGAAGAGAGTGCAGCGAAGATTCACCAGACTGATTCCTGGGATGGCAGGAATGACGTATGAGGAGAGATTGAGTCGATTAGGCTTATACTCGCTGGAGTTTCGAAGAATGAGAGGGGATCTCATTGAAACTTATAAAATTCTAACAGCACTAGACAGACTAGATGCAGGAAGGATGT
Organism: Somniosus microcephalus; assembly: GCF_052327205.1. Lineage (NCBI taxonomy): Eukaryota > Metazoa > Chordata > Chondrichthyes > Squaliformes > Somniosidae > Somniosus > Somniosus microcephalus. The sequence continues at coordinate 349,326,404 of NC_140988.1, forward strand.
TCCCGATGGTGGGGGAGTCCAGAACCAGGGGTCACAGTCTAAAGAAATGGGGTAAGCCATTTAGGACTGAGATGAGGAGGAATTTCTTCACCCAGAGAGTGGTGAACCTGTGGAATTCTCTGCCACAGAAGGCAGTTGAGGCCAATTCATTAAATATATTCAAGAAGGAGTTAGATATATTTCTTAAGGCTAAAGGAATCAAGGGATATGGGGAGAAAGCAGGGACAGGGTACTGAATTTGGATGATCAGCCATGATCTCCTTAAATGGCGGAACAGGCTCGAGGGGCCAAATGGCCTACTCCTGCTCCTACCTTCTATGTTTCTATGTTTCAACCATATTGCTGTGGGTCTGGAGTCACATATAGGCCAGATCAGGTAAGGGCGGCAGATTTCCTTCCCTAAAGGACATTAGTGAACCAGGTGGGTTTTTACGACAATCCAGTAGTTTCACGGTCACCATTACTGATACCAGCTTTTTATTCCAGATTTATTTAACTGAATGTATATTCCCCAGCTGCCATGGTAGGATTTGAACTCTTATCTCCAAATCATTATTCCAGGTCTCTGGATTACTAGTTCAGTACCATTACCACAATGTTACTGTTCCCAGTTGAGGCAAATAGCATAGATGCATTTAAGAGGAAGAAGAGGGAGAACGGAATAGAAGTTTATGCTGATAGGGTTAAATGAAGAGGGGTGGGAGGAGGCTCATGTGGAGCATAAACACCGCATGGACCAGTTGGGCCGAATAGCAGGTTTCTGTGCTGTACATTCTATATACTTTTAATCCTTCCCACATACGCACAGCCCCCTTTAAATGATGACTCTTGTGGGGCCACTCTGTGGTGATCTTGTGACAACCCTATCACATCTCTGTGATACTGTAGAGGAGGGGCCATTGTAGAATTTTCCACCGTGTTCGGCATACTTTTTCCCTAGTGGAACATCAATGCAAACACAATCCTGACACGAGAAATAAACACTTGAGCTGTTTGTGTTTTAAGGGGCGAAACTGATGACTTGGAAAAATAGGCCTCCTAGGACTCCTATGCTGGGCACAGGTGGTGACACAGTGTTAAAACTAAACTGAGATTTGCAGTTACCTTGTTCCTCTTACATTGCCCTTTGTAGTGCGATGGGAGGAGATCTGTATGACTCTTCCCTATCATAGGAAGATAGGAACATAATAACAGGTGTAGGCCATTCAGGCCCTCGAGCCTGTTCCACCATTCAATTAGATCATGCCTGATCTAGGCCATTCAGCCCCTCAAGCCTGCTCTGACATTCAGTGAGATGATGGCTGATCTGTACCTCAGCTCCATTTACCCGCCTTAGCTCCATTTCCCTTGATACCCTTACCTAGCCTTTTCCTTGCAAACACTGACGTAATAAAACTCACTACGCACTTGGTTTGAGTATAAAGCAAGGCTTTAATCAATTTGTTTCAGAACATGGAGGTCTAGTTGTACTTCACTAGTTCCTTGTCTTACAAAATGTCCCTGGAAAGCTGGGGCCCACGCCCGAGTATTTATACTCCTTGGACGGCGCCACCAGCTGGCCGTCCAGCGTTATTTCACGAGTAGTTTCTTGATGAATGATGAGATTTATAACAAACACCATTTGTTGGCATTGTCACTGTCGAATCAATCACGGCCTATAAACGCAGCTGCGCTCTAGAGTGGAGCCAACACCCCATTCACTTAAAACTGTGACCCTGGAGATATGTTATCACCCGTGTAAATGTGCTGAAGGGAAATGGCAAATCGTTCTCTCTTTATCCCAATATAAAAATGCTTTTAAGAGGGATGGAGGCCTGATTACAGTGTGTGATACCTTTCATCAAACCGCCCACATGTTTTTGAGTTCCGCTTGCACTGGTTACTGTGAGGAGGGACCAAATGGGGGTGGGGGGGTGAGGTGAGGGGAGACCCACATCTGTGGTGTCATTGCTCGCACCCCTGCAACCGGATCAAAGGACTATTGGCCACAATCCCTGGGGTGGTGCAGTGACGCCAGTGAACAGGGGCGATGGGGGGAAATAGCTTGGAAAAAGAGGATTGTACTCTGAGGAAGAAAATAAATCAGAAAATGCTGGAAAACCCTCAGCAAGTCAGGCAGCCCCTTTGGAGAGAGAAACGGAGTTAACAGCCTTGATTTTAACCCCTTCCCCCACCCTCCCCCCGATGGGCGGGAAAGGGTCGGGCAAAGGATTAAAATCCTGAAAGTTTAGATCCCACCTATAACCCGACGCATTCCCAGTCACTGTAATATTTAAGGTGGGAAATCAGTGCCCTGGACGAGGCTCCCACTAAAAGCAGCCTACTTAAGATTCAAAAGTCACAGCCTGATGGGGATTCCCTGATGATCGGGGGGTTGGGGGGGTGGAGAGGGAGACTGGGGATTCCCTGATGATTGGGGGGTGGAGAGGGAGGCTGGGGATTCCCTGATGATCGGGGGGTGGAGAGGGAGGCTGGTGATTCCCTGATGATTGGGGGTTGAGAGGGAGGCTGGGGATTCCCTGATGATTGGGGGTGGAGAGGGAGACTGGGGATTCCCTGATGATTGGGGGTGGAGAGGGAGGCTGGTGATTCCCTGATGATCGGGGGTTGGGGGGTGGAGAGGGAGACTGGGGATTCCCTGATGATTGGGGGTGGAGAGGGAGACTGGGGATTCCCTGATGATTGGGGGGTGGAGAGGGAGACTGGGGATTCCCTGATGATTGGGGGTGGAGAGGGAGGCTGGGGATTCCCTGATGATCGGGGGGTGGAGAGGGAGGCTGGGGATTCCCTGATGATTGGGGGTGGAGAGGGAGGCTGGTGATTCCCTGATGATCGGGGGTTGGGGGGTGGAGAGGGAGACTGGGGATTCCCTGATGATTGGGGGTGGAGAGGGAGACTGGGGATTCCCTGATGATTGGGGGGTGGAGAGGGAGACTGGGGATTCCCTGATGATTGGGGGGTGGAGAGGGAGGCTGGGGATTCCCTGATGATCGGGGGTTGGGGGGTGGGGGTGGGTTCGTTGCTGGGGGTTCTCTGATGATCGGGGGTTGGGGGTGGGGGGGGCATTGCTGGGGGTTCCCTGATGATCGGGGGGTTGGGGGGTGGGGGGGCGTTGCTGTGGATTCTCTGATGATCGGGGGGTTGGGGGGTGGGGGGGGCGTTGCTGGGGATTCCCTGATGATCGGGGGGTTTGGGGTTGGGGGGGAGGCCGGTGCTGGTGATTCCCTGATGATCGGGGGTTGGGGGGTGGGGGTGGGTTCGTTGCTGGGGGTTCTCTGATGATCGGGGGTTGGGGGGTGGGGGGGGCGTTGCTGGGGGTTCCCTGATGATCGGGGGGTTGGGGGGTGGGGGGGCGTTGCTGTGGATTCTCTGATGATCGGGGGGTTGGGGGGTGGGGGGGGCGTTGCTGGGGATTCCCTGATGATCGGGGGGTTTGGGGTTGGGGGGGAGGCCGGTGCTGGTGATTCCCTGATGATCGGGGGTTGGGGGGTGGGGGTGGGTTCGTTGCTGGGGGTTCTCTGATGATCAGGGGTTGGGGGGTGGGGGGGGCGTTGCTGGGGGTTCCCTGATGATCGGGGGGTTGGGGGGTGGGGGGGGCATTGCTGTGGATTCTCTGATGATCGGGGGGTTGCGGGGTGGGGGGGGGCATTGCTGGGGATTCCCTGATGATCGGGGGGTTTGGGGTGGGGGGGAGGCCGGTGCTGGGGATTCCCTGAGTGTTGGCGGGTGGGGGGGGAGGCCGGTGCAGTCTATTGCCTGGCAGCAGCTATGCAGCAGAAGGAGCTGACTAGCTAGAAGAGGCCTAGGCAACTTTTAGAACTCCTTGTGGGCCAGGAGGAGTAGGAATGCTCCCCCACCAACAAGGTCCCTTAAGGTACCCTTGCCCCTCCCCAGCCCTGGCCTCCCCCCAATCTTTGGGGATACCCCATCAACAACTTGCCCCTGAAAAAAAAACGACCTCCCCCTTGCACCACGATTTGAGATAATCCCCTCCAGCCATGGACTTCCCATGGGCTCCCTGGCAATGGCCAAATTTCCACCACCCCCCGGCAGCCAGGTAGGCAGGGTGGCCAGGAGTCTGCCGTGATTGATTTAAATGAGGCCCTGAGGTTCAGATCGGCAGGGCTCTCCGCATCTCCAACCTTGCTGGGTTCACCGGCCGCTACCGGGCTCAGCATCCCCGTCCCACCCCTGTGAAAATCGGGGCCAAAGTTTCAGGCCAACAATCCTTCATCATCGACCTGCAACGTTGGGCTCGATATTAAACCCCTCCCCCCACCACGATGGGCGAGAGAGGGTCCGGAGGGGAACGGGGAACGCGACCCCCCCCAACACACCGCGTACGCGCCCGTTGCTGTTTTTACGGAGGCGGTGCATTTCATTAACATATTTAAATTAGGCTCTTACAGTGCAATTGGGAGCCTGATTTAAATTTAATGGTTGCTATGTGGGTTTCCCAGGGCTCAGGAAACCCGGCAGTGAAAGGCAGGCGGGAGCTGCCAGCTCCAGAAGGGAAGTCCCTTTTACAGCAAGGGTCTACCAAACCGCAATCTGTAGCTCCCCCCCCCCACACTCCCCCACTCCTCCCGGTTGCCGGGGACTGTTCCCAGGGGTCCCCAAGGCTGTGGCCTCCTGCCGCTGGTTTTTTCAGCCTGGCAGCCGGCCAATTTGTCCGGCTGCCGGGCGGGAAATGGGAGAAAAGAATTAAACCGAGGCCCCGCATTTAAATTCGGCAGGGTCTCCGCATCCCCGGCCTTGTCAGGTTCCCCCTGCACTCTCCGTAAAGACTGGGCCCATTACCTCTGTTTCTCTCTCCACAGATGCTGCCTGACCGGCTGAGTGTTTTCCAGTAGTTTTTATTTCAGGTTCTAGTGGATGACTGTTTCTTTAGAAGAAACTGTTTGAGTTCTTATGATCCGAATTACCCTGCCAAGAAAGGGCGGTGGAAGCAGATTCAGTAGTAACTTTCAACAGGGAATTGGATAAATATTTGAAAAGGAAACATTGGCAGGGCTATGAGGAACAAAGCAGGGGAGTGGGACTCATTGGATGGCTGTTTCAAAGAGCTGGCACGGGCACGATGGGCCGAATGGCTTCCTTCTGTGCTGTATGATTCTCTGAGTGTGCTCTGAATGGCTATGGGATTCAGCCTGTCGAGTGATTTGGTGCTAACCATTGTGAATAGGAAAGTTCAATCCCTGGTCTGTTAGATAAGTTCAGCTCAGGCAACAAGAGGAGCATTACAATTGGTGTCGAAACGTGAGCTGAGTGGAATAATCAGCTCCCTAGTGCCACCCCTGACGGAAAATTTGTGTGTGTCTGTGTGTGTGTGAATGTGAAGTGAGGGCAGAATCAGACTGGACAGTAATTGGTGAATGTCTGCACTCATTGCCCAGCTCCCACAGGAAGGGTCTCACTTGGGCAGCTCATTGCTGGTTTCCATGGAAACCAGGGGTCAAAATAAAATCTAATGGAAAGAAGTGACTTCAGCAGTGAAGTGGTTAAATAAGGCAGACTGCCTGTGGGCTTTCGTGATTCTGGCTGCACAGGAACAATGATGGGACCTGAGCCTTTTTTGGAGCACAGCTTTGTTTGGTTAGAGCTGCTTTTCATAACTTCAAGTGGCAATCCCACGAGTACATACACTGAGAACTGTAAACAAGGCTGGAAGATGCAAATGAGGCTGTGAAAACCAATAGCCTGACAGTAAGCGCATCGATAGAGAGACACAGCCAATGGGCCAGTGAAGGAGGGACTGAGGATATCGGCTGTCTGTACACAGGTGAGCTACTATTCTCAGTCGGGAAGCTGCTAGTCTCAGTGCGGGAGCTGTTTCATTGAAGTCGGCACCTGCTCTGATTGGGGGGGGGTGAGCCAGAGGTAGGTGTGCGAGTGCTGAATGTACCCCTGTAGTGAGCTGCATTTTACTGTCACGCAGGCTGTGTGAAGCTGCTGCAGGTATTGGGAGTGTGTAGGTATCGCTGGTTGTAAATTTGCTTTTCTGATCTGAGTAATTGTTTAGAGCAGCTAGTTGCTAGTATGAATCTTAAAGCTGCATTACTGACACTGGGAATCTATGCGGATCATGTTCAGTGGAAAATGTATGTATTTTTTAACATTTGTGGTGGTCCTGGGAGCTTTGCCCATAACCCATTTATCACTTTAATAACTAGTTCAATTTTTTTTAATTGATTGTGTAAGTCATTTCAGCGACGGCTCAGGAGATATATACAGCACCCCTGGGACTATTGCCAGTGTGGCATAGAGGAGAACTACTGGCAGGGAACGGGCAACATGACCCAGGAGCGGTGTGATTCCATTACCCTTCAGAGTGAGGACAACCAGCACACCAAAACCTGATATTGGAGATGAACGCATTCATTGTGAAGGGGAGGTGGGGGGGAATAAATTAGAATTTGGAAAGTTTAGTCTTTTTTTTATTAAACATTTGCGAATAAGGATTCACCAACCACACAGGCAGGAAATGAAATCATAATCCACCAGTAAAGTTTGTATTTAAGTTGGCATTTGAACGGCTATGGTTTACATATTTGCAACGTTGCCAGAGTTAAAGCAAGACTTGCATTTCTATAGCGCCTTTCACAACCTCAGAACGCCGCAAAGCGCTTTACAGCCAATGAAGTACTTATGAAGTGGAGCCACTGTTGTAATGTAGGAAACACGGCAGCCAATTTGTGCACAGCAAGGTCCCACAAACAACAGTGAGATAAGTGACCAGATAATCTGTATTTTCTTTTAATGATGTTGGTTGAAGGATAAATATTGGCCATGACATCAGGGAGAACTCCCTGGTTCCTCTTCAAAACAGTTACATCCACCTGCGAGGGCAAAGGGGGCCTCAGTTTAACATCTCATCCAAAAGGCAGCTCCTGCGCTGTGCTGGAGTGTCGACCTGGGTTATGTGCTCAAGTCTCTGGAGTGGGGCTTGAATGCAGAACTGTCTGACTCAAAGGCAAGAGTGCTTACCCACTCAGCAATGGCTGAAGCAGTTTGTCTTCAACGCTGGGTCAGTTTGACTTTCAGGACGTTGACTTGATGGTTGCTATTGGTGACGGACCTAACTGTGCCCGAGAGTCAGCAGTGCAGGCCGGGTGTGGGCCTGCAACTGCTGAAGAAAGTTCTTCGAAGCTTGGGGTGTCTTACCTTTGATTGCACAATGTCACAGCTCATCAGAGGTGGCCAGATACCCTCGGGTGGTGACTGACTGTGGAACAAAATGGCAGCTCGCTGATTTCTGAAAGAGTTTTCCTGTTCTCCTGGCACCTGGGATTAACATTGAAACATAGAAACATAGAAGATAGGAGCAGGAGTAGGCCATTCGGCCCCTCAAGCCTGCTCCGCCATTCAATGAGATCATGGCTGATCATCCAAATTCAGTACCCTGTCCCTGCCTTCTCTCCATATCCCTTGATCCCTTTAGCCTTAAGAAATATATCCAACTCCTACTTGAATATATTTAATGAATTGGCCTCAACTGCCTTCTGTGGTAGAGAATTCCACAGGTTCACCACTCTCTGGGTGAAGAAATTCCTCCTCATCTCTGTCCTAAATGGCTTACCCCTTATCCTTAGACTGTGACCCCTGGTTCTGGACTCCCCGACCATTTTACATCTATCACGAGGTGGGCTTGCACTGGTACATCTGTCAACTCACTAGTGTTGTGGTTAAGAACAATGCTCTTTTGACAATGACTGGGGACCGAACAGGTTTGGCTCTGACCGATGGAAGTGGCGAATGTGTCTCCGCAAAATAGTGCAGCTCCTTTTTTATTTTTAGCAAAGCAGACGAAGCAGATAGGGGTGGGAGGGTTGAAAATCAAAACCAAATCGTGTAGCTTGCACCTGCTTCTTGTTCATACTATTACTCGATGCCTGTCACTAAACCACTCCTATTTATCATCTTCATGCACCACATGGTGCCCAGGACTAGAGTTGCCAACTCTGGTTGGATGTATTCTGTTATAAATCTCATCAAGAAACTACTAGTGAAATAACGCTGGACGGCCAGCTGGTGGTGCCATCCAAGGAGTATAAATACTCGGGCGTCGGCCCCAGCTTTCCAGGGACATTTTGTAAGACAAGGAACTAGTGAAGTACAACCAGACCGCCATGTTCTGAAACAAGTTGATTAAAGCCTTGCTTTATACTCAAACCAAGTGCGTAGTGAGTTTTATTACATCATATTTCTGGAGGTTTCCGTGCATGACCTCCCACCTCCAACCGCCCCACCCAGTCCAACAGCCTTTGTTTCCCCCCCTCTCCAATATTTTTATAACTAATAAACATAAACTTTCAAAGAAAATGAAAAACTAATGCTCTAAAAGTTGAGACGCAGGTTAGCAAGGCCATTAAAAAAAGCAAATCAAGCACTCAGGTTTATTTCTAGAGGTATAGAATTAAAAAGTAGGGAAGTTATGCTAAACCTGTATCGAACCTTGGTTAGACCACACTAGTACTGCGTACAGTTCTGGTCACCATATTATAAAAAGGATGTAAAGGCACTGGAGAGGGTGCAGAGAAGATTTACAAGGATGATATCAGAAATGCGAGGGTATACCTATCAGGAAAGGATGAACAGGCTGGGTCCCTTGTTTCTTGAAAAAAGGGGTGACCTAATAGAGGTCTTTAAAATTATGAAATGTTTTGATAGAGTGGATACAGAGAGAATGTTTCCACTTGTGGGGAACAGCATAACTAGAGGCCATCAATATAAGATAGTCACCAAGAAATCCAATAGTGAATTCAGAAGAAACTTCTTTACACAAAGTGTGGTGAGAATGTGGAACTCGCTACCACAGGGGGTGATTGAAGCGAATAGTATAGATGCATTTAAGGGGAGGCTAGATAAGCATATGAGGGGGAAGGGAATAGCGGATTATACTGATAGAGTTAGATGAGGAAAGATGGGAGGAGGCTCGAGTGGAGCATAAACGTCGGCATGGACTGGTTGGGCCGAATGGCCTGTTTCTGTGCTGTATATCCTATGTAATCCTATGTATGTAATCCTATGATTTTTCTCCTGGGTTGCTTTACATCAGTGCCTATGAGATTAAATCTTCAATTCCTGGAGACACCAGGACTATCCCGGAGGGTTGGCAACCTTACCCAGGATTGAATCCAGCCTGGAAAATATTTTGTACCAGCGGCCTGAGACATTGTTAAAGAAACTTGTTAAAAACCAGCCCCATCATGTTCCTTTGTCACTGCCCGGTAAGCTCTGCATTATCTCCCGCCTGGAAGTGTTATATTTGGCTCGATGTGGTCACCATGGCAGAGGCCCGTAGTAACGCGTAGGATCTGAGGTGGCGGAGCTGCCGGTGTCAGCAGGCAGGAGGGCGGGGGGTGGATTTTCGGCAGTTGCCAGGCAGGGAGAAGAGGGCTGTGAGAGTTGTCAGGAAGGTGGAGCAAAGGCACACAGGTCAGCGGTTCGGGGGCGGTGGGGCTGCTACTGGAGTGTGGCCACAGTAGTCAGCTGGGTTGGCTGAAAGGGATGGGCCAGCTCGGAGAATGGGGCTGCAGGAGCTGAATGACCTCTTTTTAAAATTCGGATCCTTCAGCCTGGTGACGGCTTTCCCCCTCAGGCCAGAGTTAAAATTGCAGGTCGGGGCCCGATGATGTCATCGGAGCACGATCTACAAATTTAAAGAAGGGTCATCCAGCTTCAAGCCACCTGCTCAGAAGAGCAGGTTAAAATCGAACACCGCAGGTAAGTCACCCGGCCGATTCTCTTGCAGTTTGCACCATAATATGGGAGCAGTGTTTTGTAATGAGCTGTTTCAGAACCTAAAACATCCAGATTTTTGACGAAGTCATTTTTTTTTTATTCATTCCTGGGATGTGGGCATCGCTGGCAAGGCCAGCATTTATTGCCCATCCCTAATTGCCCTTGAGAAGGTGGTGGTGAGCCGCCGCCTTGAACCGTGGGGAAGATACTCCCACAGTGCTGTTAGGGAGGGAGTTCCAGGATTTTGACCCAGCGACGATGAAGGATTGGTGATATATTTCCAAGTCAGGATGATGTGTGACTTGGAGGGGAACTTGGAGGTGGTGGTGTTCCCATGCGCCTGCTGCCCTTGTCCTTCTAGGTGGAAGAGGTCACGGGTTTGGGAGGTGCTACCGAAGAAATTTCTCCAATATTAAACCAGTACCTGTCGATGCATTATCGATCTAGTCAATAAATGAAAACAGAAAATCCTGCTTCTTTTGATAAATTGTCAGTGAATCTTGGAACTCAGTTGCTGAAGGGCCACGGCATTTTATTTGTGGTTGACATCGGTTGGAAGGTTTTGTAACGTCACATATACAGGGTTTGGAGTAAACAGTCTGGTATCTAAAAATTTCCAAATTGTGAATCAAATGCTCAATGAAAATGAAAGACAATTGTAGCACTCCTGAGCGATGTTGCCTCTAAATTTTTTGTGTGCAGGGTACCTTTAACTTTGCTGCGAGGTCACATGGTGTCAGCTTGTGAGAGGCCTGCGCGGCACCTTCCCGAATGCTGCCCGGCCAGGCATGCGCGCACCTTCGGGTGAAACATTGCTCCTGAGATCAGCTAACTTAGCACAGGCTCGGGGTCATTTTAACTTTGACCAATGGTGTAATAGGCCTGATATCGAATTGGCCGCCCAATTTACATCCTGCCGATTTCAATAGAAAGGAAAATCAGGCCATGGTGTATTGGGGTGGGCAATTCGATATCGCCCGTTTTCCACCATCTCCCAAAGTTAAAAGTACCCCCACTGAGTGAGTACCAAAGCTGGGACCTTCTGGTCTGTCTGGATCTATACTGCACCACTGGGCCGACAGGAGAGAGTGACTTCTGGGGTTTGATTTCACAGTCATTTATTTCTGTCTCTTATATAGATGCATTATTTTTCATCAACAGCAAAGTAAACATCAAAGGGCAACAGATGCCAGGCTCTGCTGCCACTGTGAATGCCTTTCTAGAGATTACTGTGGGAGGCAGCTGGAGCTACAACATTGTAGCCCTGATTCTGTGCCCCACACTCGTGTCTAGCAAGGCCTTGTGCCAACAGCGAGTCCTTGCGATTTCTGTCCTCGGAACTCAAAGCATCATCCCATTCCCTGCCCCAGCCCGTCTCACCTTCTAGTCCTCCTCTACCTGGTTTTGGGCTTGAACAATAGGTGAGAACCGTATGTGTACACCAAAGAGGAAATTCAGCAGGAATATGCTGTCAGTGCAGAGTGTCGCTGGATGAGAGCATAGGTTTGGAGAATTGTGCGTAGAGGCTGATCATTAAAACTAATGATTGGAAAATTGGGGATGCCAGGAATTGGACGCACTGAGCTCCATGCCCAATTCAATCCGCATTACCTCCAAGTGTGGCTTTGCACTGGGAATTTAGCCTTGCCGAACTCATCCTCGTATGTTAGGTACTGATTTCAGAAAAAAACAGTTAGCTAGTTGTTCTGAAGTTTGATGGCACACAATCAGATGTTTTAATGAAAACTTGGCATCAATTTATGTTAGACATATATTGAACCTTGGTTAGACCATACTTAGAATACTGTGCACCATATTATAAAAACAATATAGAAGCACTGGAGAAGGTGATGTAATAAAACTCACTACGCGCTTGGTTTGAGCATAAAGCAAGGCTTTAATCAACTTGTTTCAGAACATGGAGGTCTAGTTGTACTTCACTAGTTCCTTGTCTTACAAAATGTCCCTGGAAAGTTGGGGCCAGTGCCCGAGTATTTATACTCCTTGGACGGCGCCACCAGCTGGCCGTCCAGTGTTATTTCACGAGTAGTTTCTTGAATGATGGGATTTATAACAGAAGGTGCAATAAATATTTACAAGGATGATACCAGAACTGAGAGGTTATATTCATCAGGAAAGACTGAACATGCTGGGGCTTTTTTCTCTAGAAAAGGGAAGCCTGAGGGGTGACCTGATAGAGGTCTTTAAAATTATGAAGGTGTTTGATAGGGTAGACGTAGAGAAGATGTTTCCATTTGTCAGGGAGATCTAAACTAGGGGCCATAAATATAAGATGGTCACCAATAAATCCAACTGGGAATTCAGGAGAAACTTCTTTACTCAGAGTTGTAAGAATGTAAAATTCTCTAATTGTACTGCTGGGTGTTTTTTTAATTCATTCTCAAGATGTGGGCTTCACTGGCAAGGCCAGCATTTATTGTCCATCCCTAATTGCCCTTGAGAAGGTGGTGAGCCGTCTCCTTGCAGTCCGTGTGGTGAAGGTATGCCCACAGTGCTGTTAGGGAGGGAGTTCCAGGATTTTGACCCAGTGACGGTATAGGAACGATTTTCAACATTTCATGCGGACATAAACATTCCACACACTCACCATTACACTTTACGGAAGTGCTAGTGATAACTTTAGGTTGAGCTTGAGAATCCGGCTTTAAGGTGCGGCAAAAAGGACAAAAAGTAACGTATGAGATAATGTAAAAATCAACATAGCACTGCCTGCGAGATCTCCATTCTTTCTTTTATAGTAGGCCCTCATCATTCCTGATAATGACAATAGCTGGAATCTTGTAATGTAAACATTGCATTGCTGTTCCTTCTTCATAATGTAAACAGCATCTCTTGGACTACTGAAGGAAAGGTTTTATTATACAAACTTCCCAACTATTACCATTTTTCCATTGCAATTCCTGTTCTATTGTCCTTGTCCTGACTTCACTGACAATGTCCTAATTTTCAGAATTACTTTTTATTTTCCAGGCATAATGCTCTTCCCACTGTTATACTGAGCCATTTAGCTGAGGAAGGCCCTAATCCCAACTTCAGCTTTGTGCTGAGTTAGCTGATCTTAGCCAGAGTAGGGAGCAGTGAGTTACAATTGGTGCCAGAGTAGGGAGCAGTGAGTTACAATTGGTGCCAGAGTAGGGAGCAGTGAGTTACAATTGGTGCCAGAGTAGGGAGCAGTGAGTTACAATTGGTGCCAGAGTAGGGAGCAGTGAGTTACAATTGGTGCCAGAGTAGGGAGCAGTGAGTTACAATTGGTGCCAGAGTAGGGAGCAGTGAGTTACAATTGGTGCCAGAGTAGGGAGCAGTGAGTTACAATTGGTGCCAGAGTAGGGAGCAGTGAGTTACAATTGGTTTCAGACTGAGGAGGCATAAAAAAAAATATCAGTCAGGGCTCCTGCTTCTGATCGCAATGTCCTGACTTCTGGAGACAGGCTGACATATGTGGAGCTCAGCTGAGGAAAGGATTGGGTTCCCTTGCCTGCCTGCAGGCGCGCAATGTCCAGCTTCCAACATAGCTGTGAATGGCAATTACTGCCAACCCATTCAGTTAAAAAGAAATGCCCGCAAAACAAGTAAACCATAAAGAGTTAGCAGGGGATGTAAACATCAGCAGGGGCAATTCTGGGACTTGTAGCATGGGTGGAGACATTCTCCTTGTCCCCTCCCTCTAGTGTGGTACCTATTACTCTGGGCTTGTGTTGCAGAGCGCTGTACTGGGGAGACCTATTACAGCCAGTAAGTACACTGCCAATGTGGAAAAATTCTCTCTTATTGTGTAATGCAACTTCAAGGCCCCGATGATGTACAGTGCTGCGTAAGAGAGATATGATTCAGCTTCACTGCTGGGCCCTCGTATAAATCATTTTGAATCCTTTACTTAAAGAAGTTGTGTGCCTAAGTTTTAGCCTGACTCAGGCTTTTTTTTAAACTATAAAGGTATCACTGCAATACTCACCCTTGGCATTTTTCCACAGCTAGATCCATCATTATAGCAACTTCATAAATCAGGTGTTTTATATACACGTAGGTTACTGCGATACTTACACCGAATGCATGATTGGACAGTTTAGATGGTAACTGGATGTTTAACTGTTGTGGCACAAGGATAATCCACCATAGAGGTGCCCTAAAATAGTAAAATGTTTTAAAAGGAGGGGCTTTATATTTAAAGAGCTCTCAGTTGCAAGCTGTGCAATCAGTCTTCCATCTCAGGCCGCCAGTATGGAGCAGCCTAATCCACAAAACATTGATCTCCCTTTGCCAGTTTCAGGGAGTCTGTTCCCCCCACCCCCACCCCACTTCCACTTCCATGGCTGATCTTCGACCTCAACTCCACTTCCCCACCCGATCCCCATATTCCTTGATTCCCCGAGAGTCCAAACAGAACGGGGTAGATTTTAATTTTGTGCAATAATGTAAAATGGGTGATCGGGTATCAGAAGCCCGTTTTACATCTCTCCCGGCTAACTTCAATGGAACTGAAAATCAGGAGAGACGTAACGCGGGCTGCTAAGGTGCTTTCACAGATAGGTGCACGGAAAACAAGACAGCAAGCCAAGAAAAGAGATTAGGAGGCGTGACCAAATGTTTAGTCAAAGCGATTAGTTTTTGAAGAGATTTTGAAAGGAGGGGAGAGAGGTAGAGGGAATTCAAGAGAGTGGTACGCAGGCGGCTGAAGGATCTGCCACCAATGGTGGGCTGAAGGGACGGGTGATGCACAAGAGGTCAATTGGAGGAAGGAGGGCAGATATAGGGTAGGATTACATTGCAGAGATGGGGCTGAATGAGATCGTGGAGGGATTTAAGGATGAGGACGAGGAGTTTAAATTTGACTTGCTGGCGGAAAGGAGATAGCCGGCAAGGACAGTGCTGGCAAGTAAGACTTGTTATTGAACAGGATACTTGTGGCCGAGTTTTGTTCAAACAGAAGTTTATGGAGGGTGAAGGCTGAGAGATCAACGAGGAGAGAATTGGAGTAGTTCAGTCTGGAGCTGAGAAAGATCTGAATAAGGGTTTCAAGTCACAGAAGCTGAGTTGGGGCAGACGCATCCATTTTGCAGAGGTGAGTGTATGCGGCCTTTGTGATGGAGAGGATCTTGGTTCTGAGGCTCAGCTCAGGATTGCACAGCCTAATACAATGCCTGGGGAGGGAAATAGAATTAGTGACAAAGTAGAATATGTAATGGGAGTCAAAGCCCATAGCTTCAGTCTTCCTAACATTGAGTTGTGGAAGTTAAGATTCATCCAAGACTTGCAATGTCGGACAAGCAGTCTGACAGGCAACGTAGTGGAGAGGTAGAGCTGGATATCATTGCTGTACATGGGAACGCTGACCCCTTGTCTGCAGATGGTCTCCGAGGTGCAGCATGTAGATGAGGAACGGCAGGGGGCCAGTGGCTGAACTGTGGGAAATCTAGAGGTGGCAGTTCAGGGAGGGAAGAGAAATTATTGGTGAAGTTGCTCTAGCTACTTTTAGATAGTTGGAAGTGGAACCCTAAGAGAGCAGTCCCAGAATCCCCTCCAGAATAGGTCTCTGAGATTTCCGATGCCATATTGCCACCCTAAGATGGAGGAGTCGAAGGAACAATCCTGCAAACCAACTTCCTTTATAATATTCTTCTACTGTTTGAGAAAATCTTAAGATAAAAAATCTACAAACTTTTAGGAACAGGAAAAGGCCATAAGGTTAAGCAAAGCCCACCCCTCTTTAATGGATCTTATCATCACTTAGCTGACTTTCCACATTACCTCTCAATCTCCTCTCTTCAGAAACATGTCTATTTATCTTTTGAACTCATCGATGCTGTCATTGTCATTGGGTTCCCTGGTAGCCCATTCCACAATTCTATGGCCCTTGTATCCCCTGCTCTTTGAACGCTTTATCACCATTAACAAATTGTCTGGATTAACTTCCCTTTATAATCTTGAAAGTCTCCTCTTTCCCACAGGAAAAACAATCCCAACTTCCTTAACCTTTCCTCGTGCATGAGGGACAAAACTGACTCCTCAGTGACGGTATTTGCACAGCTTCAGAAGCAGAAGATGAGTTGGACAAGAGAGCCTGTGATTTGAAAAGGCATTTCTTTTCATGACAAAATATTTAGTCCAATCTTTTTCAGTTTGCAAACTTACGGCACAACGATCTAAACTGCATTGAAAGGCGTTAGTTCTGTCTTTCGGGTGAGATGTTGAGCTGAAACCCTTCTGCCTGCTGGGGTGGATGTGAAAGATCCAGTGTCTCTATTTGAAGAGGCGCGGAGTAACCCCAGTGCCTTGGCCAACATTCCTCCCTCGATCAACATCACCCGCAGGCAGATTGACTGATCAGTCACCTTAAAAAGAACAGCAAATACTGCGACTAATGGAAATCTGAACCAACACCAGAAAGTGCTGGAAAAAAAGAGTCCGTGTGACGGGCTATAGAGGTTTCGGTGAATAACTCTACATCAGAACTGGCCATTCATTTCATTTGCTGTTATTGGGATCTTGCTGTGCGCAAATTGACTGCTACATTTACTCACATATCAATGATTATGCCTCACAAGTAATTAAATGGTTGTGAAGTATTTCAGGATATCCGGAGGGCACTATATAAATGCAAGTTCTTTCTTTCAAACGGAAATAGTAAACAATTGCCTCGCTCCGAGCACCAACAGTGATGTCTGCCAAACATTTCCGGGTTTTTTTAAAAATGAAGACAGTCTCCCTTTAAGAGAAAGGCAAACTGGTGAATGTGGTTCTTTTTTTCCACATAAAAGGGCTGTTGGAGAACTGGGTCTGATCCAGCTGAATGTGGATGGGCAGTGCGGACTCCCCGTCGAGCCTGTTTCCAGAGCTGGTGGGCGAACAGCCAGGTGAGCAGAGACTGCGCTGCCGACAGCTTTGCCATGTGTGCCGCAGAATGTCCTTTAACCCCTCCCAGCTCCTGGGGGTGTGTGTGTGTTCATAGATCTCCCTGCATTGCAGTTTGCCGCTCGTACAGTGACCAGGTTAGCGGCAGGTTAGGAGAGACGCTCTCATATATAAAACTCCCCAAGCTGATTATACTTCACAACACGGGATGAATTCGGAAACTTTAAGGGCTTCCCAGGACGCTTACTTTACAGCCAAAACCTAAATGTCAAAAAAAAGGAGACCTCAGGTACGACTTCTTTCTTTCTTTTATTATGGGTTTAAACGGATTCTGTTGCCCAAGAGTTGGAAGTGCTGGCGGCAACTGAAAAAGGGGCTAATTTTCATTACTGGACCCCAAAGCGTGAATGACTCGATTCACTGGCTTGTGGAATTCTTATTGTGCGGTAATCCGACAGACCTTGCATTAATTCTGTGGCTTGTGCGGTTTTTGCAGCTTCTGACAGGAACAGGAACAGGAGCAGGCCATTCAGCCCATCGAGCCTGTTCCACCATTCGATACGATCATGGCTGATCTTTATCTTAACGCCACCTGCCCGTCTTGGATCCCTAACCCTTAATACCCTTGCCTAACAAAAATCTATCAACCTCAGTTTTTACATTTTTAATTGAGCACCGCCCCCCCCCCCAAAGCATTTTGGGGGGGGAGAGTGTTCCATATTTGCACTACCCATGGAGTTGGGAAGTTATTCTATAAACTGTTATTAGCCGGAGGAAGCCGAATTTGCGAAATGCCTCGGGCAGCTTGGCTTGGGCTTGGGGCAGAATCCCTCTCGGGATGGGATTGCCTTTTCATTATTATTTAAATGCAGCAATTCCAGCGCACTGCTTAAAGGGGCATGCAGTGAGTGAGTGAACGCTCTCAGGTTCGACAGCTTAGAATATGTAGTGCTAGCCGCAAATGATTCGGTTATATTTAAATGTTCAAGAACCAACTTTGGCCTGAGTTCTCTACTTAAAGCAACAACTTGTATTTATACAGCGCCTTTAACGTATTTTTAAAAAGTCCCTAAGCGCTTCACAGGAGCGATTATCAGACAAACATTCGGCACCGAGCCACATAAGGCGATATTAGGACAGGTGAGGATAAGCGCAGTCAAATAGGTAGATTTTATGAGCGTCTTAAAGGAGGAAGAGAGGTAGAGGCGAAGAGCTTTAGGGAAGGAATTCCAGAGCTTAGGGCCCATGGCTGGCTGCTCCCGACGAGGAGTGGAGCTTGTGGAGAGCGTGCGGAAGGAGAAATCACAGGCCCCGACCCCACCATTTTCCAAGCTACCGTCACCGTGAACTCCACTCCTCGCCAGGAGCGCCAGATTGTAGAATTAGCCCATGTAAGTGGATAGGAAAAAGGAGAGATGCATTCATTGGCTGTGCAGCGCGTTGGGACATCCGGTGGTCATGAAAGGCGCTACATAAATGCAAATCTTTCTTTCATTCCCAGCGCTCCCACCGTTCATATCATGGGAGAATGACGACCATGTGCGTTAATAAATGGACAGGAAAGGACAGGAAAAGACCAGGTGGTCCATCGAGCCCTGTCCACCATCTAATCCATTCTTCTCTTCACCAATGCCCCCCGGCCCCCCTTCCCAGAATCACATAGACAACACACCAGAGAAAAAGTTGCATGGGTTTACACTGTATCAGCTGTGGCTCAGTTGGTAGCACACTCGCCTCCAAGTCATAGAAACATAGAAGATAGGAGCAGGAGTAGGCCATTCGGGCCCTCGAGCCTACTCCGCCATTCAATGCGATCATGGCTGATCATCCAAATTCAGTACCCTGTCCCTGCTTTCTCCCCATACCCCTTGATCCCTTTAGCCTTAAGAAATATATCCAACTCCTTCTTGAATATATTTAATGAATTGGCCTCTACTGCCTTCTGTGGTAGAGAATTCCACAGATTCACCACTCTCTGGGTGAAGAAATTCCTCCTCATTTCTGTCCTAAATGGCTTACCCCTTATCCTTAGACTGTGACCCCTGGTTCTGGACTCCCCGACCATCGGGAACATCCTTCCTGCATCTAGTCTGTCCAGTCCTGTCAGAATTTTATACGTTTCAATGAGATCCCCCCTCATTCTTCTAAACTCCAGCGAGTATAAGCCCAATTGACCCAATCTCTCCTCATACATCATTCCTGCCATCCCAGGTATCAACCTGGTGAATCTTCGCTGAACTCCTTCCATGGCAAGAACATCCTTCCTCAGATAAGGCGACCAAAACTGCACACAATACTCAAGGTGTGGTCTCACCAAGGCCCTGTACAACTGCAGCAAGACATCCTTGTTCCTGTACACAAACCCTCTCGCTACGAAGGCCAACATACCATTTGCCTACATGTAGCAAAAGAGGACAAAGGGATTAATCAGGAAGGGGAAAATAGAATACGAAAGTAAACTTGCAGCAAACATAAAGACAGACTGCAAAAGCTTTTATCGGTATATCAGGAGGAAAAGACTGGTAAAATCCCAAGTCGGTCCCTTGCAGTCCGATTCGGGAGAATATATAATGGAGAATAAGGAAATGGCAGACCAATTAAACTCATACTTTGGTTCTGTATTCACAAAGGAGGACACAAATAACCTCCCAGGAATATCGGCAAACATAGGGACTAATGAGAGGGAGGAGCTGACAGAAATTAGTATCTCTAGGGATATGGTGCTGGGTAAGTTGAGGGGACTGAAGGCCGACAAATCCCTGGGGCCTGATAAACTACATCCTAGGGTACTTAAGGAGGTGGCCCTGGAGATAGCAGATGCTCTAAGGATCATCTTCCGGAACTCCATTGACTCGGGAACAGTACCCGTGGATTGGAGGGTAGCTAATGTTACCCCAATATTTAAAAAGGGGGGTAGAGAGAAAGCAGGGAATTATAGACCAGTAAGCCTTACATCGGTTGTGGGCAGAATGCTAGAGTCCATTATTAAGGATAAAATAGCGGAGCACTTGACAAATGGGGAAAGGATCGGACAGAGTCAACATGGATTTACAAAGGGTAAATCGTGTT
Source organism: Somniosus microcephalus (assembly GCF_052327205.1). Classification (NCBI taxonomy): domain Eukaryota; kingdom Metazoa; phylum Chordata; class Chondrichthyes; order Squaliformes; family Somniosidae; genus Somniosus; species Somniosus microcephalus. The sequence goes on from NC_140988.1 coordinate 349,346,087, forward strand.
TGACTAATCTGCTGGAATTTTTTGAGGAAGTAACTGGTAAAATAGATGGGGGAGAGCCAGTGGATGTGGTGTACCTTGACTTCCAGAAAGCCTTCGATAAGGTTCCACACAAAAGATTATCATGCAAAATTAAGGCTCATGGGATTGGGGGCAAAGTATTAACGTGGATAGAGAACTGGCTGGCGGATAGAAAACAGAGAGTTGGAATAAACGGCTCGTTTTCGGAGTGGCAGGCAGTGACCAGCGGGGTGCCGCAAGGATCTGTCCTGGGACCCCAGCTGTTCACAATATATATAAATGATCTGGATCAGGGAATTGGATGCAATATTTCCAAATTCGCTGACGACACTAAACTAGGAGGAGGGGTGGGCTCTGATGAGGATGTCAGGAGGCTACAGTGCGATTTGGACAGGTTGGGGGAATGGGCGGATACGTGGCAGATGCACTATAATGTGGATAAATGCGAGGTTATCCACTTTGGGGGTAAAAACAGGAGGGTAGATTATTATCTAAATGGCAATAGATTGGGCGATGGGGAAGTGCAGAGGGACCTGGGTGTTCTTGTGCACCAGTCACTGAAGGAGAGCATGCAGGTGCAACAGGCGATTAAGAAGGCAAATGGTATGTTGGCCTTCATATCAAGGGGGTTCGAGTATAGGAATAGGGATACCTTACTACAGCTGTACAAGGTGCTGGTGAGACCGCATCTGGAGTATTGTGTACAGTTTTGGTCGCCCCATCTGCGGAAGGATGTTCTTGCCATGGAAAGAGTGCAACGGCGATTCACCAGGCTGATACCTGGAATGGCGGGAATGACCTACGAAGAGAGATTAAATAGTTTGGGCTTGTACTCACTGGAGTTTAGAAGATTGAGAGGGGATCTCATCAAAACATATAAAATTATGGCAGGCCTGGACAGGCTGAATTCAGAGAGAATGTTTCCAATGGCCGGGGAGCACAGAACCAGGGGCCACAGTCTAAAAATAGCGGGCAAATCATTTAAAACAGAGATGAGGAAGAATTTCTTCACTCAAAGAGTGGTGAGCCTGTGGAATTCCCTGCCACAGAGGGCTGCGAAGGCTAATTCAATAAATATTTTCAAGAGAGAATTGGATATATTTCTGAAGGCTAAGGGGATTAAGGGTTACGGAGAAAAGGCGGGGACGGGGTACTGAACTGGTAAGATCAGCTATGATCTCAGACGAAGATCAGCCATGATCTCATTGAATGGCGGAGCAGGCTCGAAGGGCCGAATGGCCTACTCCTGTTCCTATCTCTATGTTTAATGTGGTTGTGGGTTCAAGTCCCACTCCGGAGACTTGAGCACAAAATCCTAGGCTGACACTCCAGTGCAGTACTGAGGGAGTGCTGCACTGTCAGAGGTGCCGTCTTTCGGATGAAACGTTAAACCGAGGCTCTGTCTGCTCTCTCAGGCAGATGTAAAAGATCCCTTGGCACTGTTTTGAAGAAGAGCAGGGGAGTTATCCCCAGTGTCCTGGCCAATATTTATCCCTCCACTAAGATCACTAAAAACAGATTATCTGGTCATTATCACATTGCTGTTTGTGGGACCATGACTTTAAAAGTGCTTTGAGACGCCCCGAGGTCGTGAAATATAAATGCAAGTGATTTTTTTATTTTTACACTGCGAAAAGCAGCTCTGTTGTCCTGATGCCAAAATCGGCAACTCAGATTTGGTAGACCTCCGATGCCATTGGGATTATAGGGAGCCTAGTAGGGAAAACTCAGGGAGCTGGAATGCGGACATTGTTCTCCCATGACCCGAACTACAGAAGCATC